>NW_022436941.1:33049748-33236295 GCF_009761245.1 Sapajus apella
AAGCATAAAACAGAGATAACCTAAGATAAAATGTCCTCAAACTAACTCAGACTAGCTTGAGGACATTTTATCTTAGGTTATCTCTGTTTTATGCTTTTGATACTGTTGTTTGGTTTGAGATTAGCACATTGATTTTTGTCACAGGTCACGTTTTTTAATAGATCTGCCCTGCCTGCAGAAAACTCTTCTGCTCGGGATGGCATGGAGGCTTTGAACCTGCCTAGACAAAGTTAATATGCAGAATTTTAAAATGCCAAGAGTATTTCTAAATCGGTATTCTAATTTCAGGTTTGTGGAAATACGTTTCTGTTTGATCATTATCAGTCTGATAATGTCAAAAAGAAAGAATGATGTACCCCTCTCAACCCCAAGAGATTCAGCCCTAACACTTATTATTCTTAGGAGTTTATGGACACATTTATCTTGTTATAAATGTTATAACAATTAAAAACTTCAAAAACCATATTTTAAAAGTAGGCAGTTTTATCTCTGAAGTGTTGAATAAAATGTTGCTTTTTCGATGCATTAAGAAAAGTGAACTTGGATATAATTTTAAAGAGGCCACATGCAGAATAAGTATTTCAAAAATAAAAAGTTTGTCACCAAAAAATCGTGAGAAAATATTTCAGAAAATTTCCATGGGTTTACTAAATTTTATAAATTCAGTTTACAGTTCCTTTTCATATGTGTTATTTTGTAAAGTAAGCTGGCCACACCCTGTGTCTTTATATTTTGCTAAACTAATAAGACTTCAATCTTTTGGAAAAAAACATAGAGGACTTTAATTGCAACTTAAAATTTTTTTTCTCTCAATAAATAAAGTTCAGTGGGCACATTAAACTGGTGATAATGGATACTGTGTCTAAATGCAGTACATCTACTTTAGCTTATACTAACAGATTCAATTTGAAATTATGTTTAGGTAAAATCAGAATTAAATGTATTGTAATCACAGGATTAAGTACAGTATCTTACTGTGTAAGTTGAGTATCTGATAGGTGTTTATCTTCTACATGGAGTTTCATTACAGCCTCTCCATTGATACCATGAGCATCTGTAGATGTAATTTCACAGGAAGAAATATTAAATTTATTTACTCTCAGAATAATTTTACCATTAGAATCTACGTACCCAGGTATTGACTTCTGAGAAGTGGATACTGAGTTTTCAAATGCTGATAACTTTTTAGTTGCTAGTATTTATTGGATAGGGGACCAAACTGATTTTATGTGTTGAATTGGCACAATTCTGTGAAATAGCAACTGAAAAGTATCAGTTTGAATAGAAATATATGATAACATTTGCCTAAATGCATCTTCTGTATTTCCAAAATTTGAAAACTTGTATAAGTTTTACCTAAAAGTGTAAATAATCAAATGATCCTTTAAATATTATGCTGAATTCTAAACTGGAATGTCACTAAGTAACTTTGAATAATGAAAATACACATCAAGAAGAATATAACTATTTGTCCTTAATTTCTTTAAGAATGTAAAAAACTTTAAGTAATGTTAAAAAGACTTCCAATAATAAAACTTTACTTTCATTCGCATTTAGTAGCTATGCTTATAAAGAGAGTCATAATATTAAGAACATGCCTCTTCATCTGAAGTATGCCATAAACCATTTGGTGATTCTAATGAGAATATACTTTTAAACATCATGTGCATATTGAAAGTTCTTCTTGGATTCTTTTGACTATTTTCCAAAATGATATTAGGGTAATTAAACATATCTCCTACTGGTTGGCATTATTGATGCAATAACCAAATAATACGCAGCAAATATGACGAACACACTTTTAGGAATACCGATTCTCTTCAGCCTGGTGTATTGCTTCTGTTAAGGTTTGAGTGTCATCAATTTAAAACCTTACATATTCTTAAGAGGAAAATATCTCTGTAATTCATTAAGGATTTACTAAACTTTAACCTAATCATGGTTTCTTTGGACTTTTTCAATTCTTGTAGATACTTGTAAATTAAACATTTCATATTAGAGTAGCAGGTAATTGACACCTTTTTGTTTTGTTAACATGTAACCTTGGAGTTGTGAAAGTAATGTGAATTCTAGGTCAATACTCCCAAATCTTCTGGCAGTACAGGTCAAATGTATGTGGTTAAGAAGAGAGAAGTAGTGACATTTTTTTTTTCCTAATCATATTCCCTTGAGTATTTTTCTTCTTTCAAAATTTAATTGCTCCATTTATAAAAATCTGAGCCATCATCATTTTGATATATGTATTCCAGTATACCGGCACTGTGCCCTTTTCACTGACAAATAAATGAAATCAACATGGTTTCAATCTAAGAATTTGTTGTGAGTAAAGATCGAAAATTTATCTTGGTTTTGAATGAGTTTTGTCACAAAACTTATAAAGGCTTATCTTTATTTTTGAAATTTTAAATATTTTAAGTAATGTTTTATATGTTAGAAACATAAATGTTCTTCAGCTAAAAGGCATTAACTTTAAGAATGTATTAACTTTAAGCCTCAATGTAATGTATCATTTTATTAGTTGTATTGGTAGTAATTTTTATTCTTCTGAAATTTATATCAGAATTTATGCAAGTACCAGGATAAAAATACGGCAGTATGACTGAGATTTATAACCCATATTTTTATGCTTATATGTTTATGAGGGACCTGAATTGTCCCCCCACCTTTTTTAATTTATAAATTTGTAAAAGAGAAATATGCTTCTTGTTTTTTGGCCAGTTTTCCACAGAATTTTGAAAAGCAGAGCTAGCAACTGAGATATGTTCTACCTATTTTATTCATTATTTTATGTATTTACAATAAACTATGAGGTATACTCAACTGTCTGTTTTTCAGATGACAGGAACATTAGAGCTATTTAGAGCAGATTTGGCTATACAGTCTAATTTGGCATTTTCAGTGTAAGACCAAGGTCACTAAACTACTTGTGATTAAAAGTATGAGTCTTCAGTAGTTTATTACTCTCTGTTAGGTGATTTTAGTGGTAATAACTAAACTATCAGCTCGCTGAACTAATATCTTGTTATGTGTGTTGTGGCTGATAATCAATAGCTTCACAGGCTTCCACCTTTGAAGGCTGAGGATCAGGTTTGGAGGGAACACTTAGTTACTTGGGTGCAAATTAACCTTGTGAATTTCTTGCCATTTAATCTTGCAGAATGCCTTCTGAACAGGCATTTCATTGCATTCTGTCCACTGGCCTGGTTTCCTGTTGGATAAGGACAGATAAATATGAGTGCCTCCTTTTCTCCCCTGTTGCTATGAACCAAGCAAGCTACCAGCTTCATGCTGGGCCAAGAAAATGAATGAATACAATTAGTCCTTCGGGAGTTCTGGCCTTTGCTAGCTTGGGATAAGTATATGCCAGAGAATTTACCTTTAAGAGAGAATAAGCATTAAAATAAAGATGAACAAAATATAAGAATATGTTAAGAATAGAATTTTACATATTGGGTAGCATTTGGTCTAGCGCTTAGTGTTTTTTTTTTTTTCAACATAAATCAATTTAAACATTTTTTGTAAGATACCACTCAACCCTCTTCATTTTTGTGTATGTGTTGAATAACTTCTGTAGCATTAAAGACTCAAGAAGCTGTGATGTTTTGTTAGAAATAATGAACGACTCTATGTTGACGATTCTATATTATCAATTTTCTTTTCAGAAGCAGTATACAAACTGTTAGAATAGCATTCCTGATTAGAATATCCATGTTGAAAAGGAAGCCTCTATTTCTCTAAGCACAGTGAGGAAGGTCCTTGCCTCTTATCCAGGACAACTCAGTCAGATCAGCCTTCTGAAAAAAAAATGCCCTTTGATCATTTGTGACGGATAACACCTTCATTTTCAGGTATAAAAACCTCAAAGAGGAGTATAAGAAATGAGGTATTAATATTCACTTTTAATAATTTGTCTTGCGATAGTGGTCTTAGACAGCCAAACATCAATAAATTACTGTCTCTTTTAGTGCCTGATTTATATTATCAAATTTATATTTTAGTCTGCTTTTCAACCTATGTCCTCAGCTGTTTTGTAGAAAAGTTTCTTGTGATTAATGTGAACTTCCAGTGCTTTTGAATAGGATATTACTCACTACTAGGAGATCTATTTCCTCTTAAATTTGTCTGCATTTATTTTTCAAAATTTAGTCATTATGGAGCTAAATGAGCACAATGACACAGGACAAGTTACCTTAAAATTAAAAATTAATCAAGTTTTTTCTGACTGCAACTATTTTGCATGATCTTGAGTAAAATAATTCCTAATATCTTCATAGTCTTGATAGTACTTCTTATTGTACTCTCTGAAGGATTTATTGTAAACTGCTGAAATCCGTGTGCTGTTTTCTAATTGAAAAATTTGAGTGGATGCAAATTCTTGTTTTTGAGGCTTCTGAATATAATTTTCAAACCGTAGACTGTATAGTTCAATGAAAACATTATTTTAAAATATTGAAAACTCCTATTTAAGCTAGCTAGTTGCTGAGAGACAGTAGTGTACCACAGTGATGGTTAGCTCAGCTTTCATTCAGGTAGAATTCTATCATTTTCAATAAGGAAAAATAAACCTTTGTCATCTTTAGAAACATCCTTCATACAATTGACAGTTGACAGGTTGAAGAAAATGTTACTGTCAGGTCTTATTTTCCACTCAAGTGAGGAATAAAAATAGGTTTGAATGATTTTTTAAAATTTATTTAAAAATTATTTCAAGATGGAGAAAAATGCTCTTAATTTTTATATGCATATCAGAATTGATCTTCGAGTTGCTTTAGGGAGGGTCAGCAAAGTGTAGTTCAAGGAGAGATTGTCTTAACAGTAAAGTTCCTATCATTGTTACTTTTAGAAAGTCAAGTACAGTTGATTTGATTGTAATAGGATATTACCGCATGTTTTATGATGGGATTCTTAGGAGATATAAATATTCTTTCTATTATTACTTATCAAGTGACCTGATTTTTGTGACTGATGATCACAATTCTGATATGAACTAAAAGTGGGAGTTTGAGCATAGCAAATACGTATATGCCTTGGACAATCATGTTATTAGTGTGCATCCATTAGACCTGTTTAAAAATCGCTTTGCTATTAATGATTTAAAATAACTGCATGGTATAATATATGGATTACCATGTGGAAGTACATGAATACCTACTTAGAGATTAGAAAAAATATGATTAAGTGCTTATTTCCTAATTTAGAACAGCTAGTTTTTTGGCTTTCAGTTAAATCAGCGTGTTTTCTCCCCCCAGAAGCAGCCATCTTGTTTTAAGACCGATTTTATTTCTTTCGTGAAGTTGGTCCGGAAATGGATATGGACGATAGAAAAGGACTAAACCACTTTATAATCATTTTGGCAGGGCTCTCTACAGTTAAAGCTTTATCTTAAGTTATCTGCAAACTTACTAAAATGCTATCTTCTCATATTTAGTTGACAGAAAAGGTTGTTTTAACTTAGCAATAATATGCTTAAACCCGGGCATATTATATATTAAAGGTTGGGCTGTACCATGTTTCCATACATTTTTTTCTTGAAGCTTATACTTTATGGCTAATTTCAAAGTAATATATTAATATCCCCTATTGTCACCTCCAGCCCCAAATACTGATTTCCTTTTTCTGACTATGCTAAGTAGTTCTTTTTATTTGTTGGTTGGCTTTTTTTTTTTTTTTTTTTTAAATTCTCAAGTCTACTAGGAATCTTTCTCCAGCAAAAGGTACTGATAAGAGTATAGACACCTCTAAAAATGAAGCAGTTGGGGTTAAGATGTGTTATAATAATTCAGAGCCTTTTTGTCTCTGAAATACAGGCTCTTCCTATCTCATTAGACCAAATCTTTCTTGCGGGCTCTCATAGATTATTTTACAAGTAAATTCATATTTGTTAATAAAAATTATGGGAGTATATCAACTGAGTCAGCTATATTTTCTATCATGTTTTGTATTTCTGGATACATTTAGAAAATCATGTGTCCTAATAAACTTTACCAAAAATGTATACTATACTCCTTAGTACTGTATGTGTTTGATGATGGCTGGAAACATTATTCGTATGTACTGCAGTAAAAGCAGAGCTTCCGTAATATTAATTTCAAAAGTAACATGACTTAGTCTGATTAAGCTGGGCACAGATAAATACAAATGTCACTTATGAAAAACTGCTTCAGTTCGTTAGCGGTAGGATTTTGGGTGGTTGTAGTTGTGTGGTGTAAAGGCAATAAATAAAATGCATGTTTTAATAACAGATACATGTATCATGGTATGGTCCAAGTATGAGTTGACCATTTTTGCACAGAAAACTTTCCTCTGATGTCTAGCATTTGTTTTGCTTTGACTGGCTAGTGGAGAAGACTAAAATAACTGAGTGATCAGAGTGACCTTTTGTTTTTAAATGAACTAACAAATACCTTTTGTTTTTTTATCTTGCTGTTTCCAAGCTGTCAGAGTTTCCATTTTAAGATTTATTAATGATTTATATATGTAAAAGCTATAATTAAGAATTAACTCTTGCCTCTTTCCCTGAAAATTATAAAAGTAAATTAAAGTATTTTTATATGAAACATGCAGCGTTATGGTTTGAATTAAATCAGGCTATGGCATAGTTAGGTTGGATAACTATAGTGCAAATTGTTATTTAGGTTATGATGATGGCAGACATGATACTTGATATTTCATATTTTGTAGATGTCAGTGGGATATACAACTTTGTCACGTTTACTGAACTCAATAATGTATAGGGAGCTTTACTTTCTGGCTACATTTTTAATAGTATTTAATTTTATGGAGACAAATGAGAATGGGGGAAAAGAAAAAATAACTCTAAATATGGGAAATTATCTTTTGTGTCTAACAATTAGGTTAAACAAAGTGGGAGCAAATGAACCTAGTTCCCCTTCTATTGTTTCAGGGCAAGAAAATACAGACAGATGTCGGAATGTGGAAGCTGTGACCTCTGACTTGCACAGCATGGCCACTGCCCTGACACACAAGTGTCCTGAGCCACCATCGTAGCAGGATGCTTTTTTGAAGTGACTGACACTTTGAGATGGAGATCCTGGAACTGATTCTGTAGCTATTTGTAGCCCTCCAAAATATCAGTCTTTTTAATACTCATTTTAAGTTTCTCACCTTACCATTTATGAAAATGTTTCTTTAGCTCAGACAGAGCTTTTGTGGCTTGCTGATAGCTTCTGTATCTATACAGTCACTGTAAATCTTTGCCTCCCAATAATTTTATTCATCGTGTTAGGATGATGGAGGCTAAGGGAAGCTCAGATGTATGGTTCTGCTGCAGCAAAGTGTTTGCCCGCTTTATTTAGCTATTACTTTTTTTCTTTTTTTCTTTTTTACAGACAGATGAAAGCAGTGGTTTTGTTAAAGGCCTTTTCTTTTAGCCTCTGCTCTGCAATCTCGCCAATAACCTCTGGGTTCAGACAGACCATTAATGTTTTAGATACTGTGGCATTCAGTGCTTTCTTCATATATTTGTTTACTGTTACTGCTTCAATAAACTTTTACGCCTATTTCAGTAGTTTTCTGGCAGGAGATCCGTTTATTAAAATTTAGTGACCCAGCACTAAGAGGGGTACAGTTCAAATAGTGGTGCTTCTGACAGGGTTTTGTGTCAAACTACAGAAAATAATAGGGAAATGAAAGCTGCCAAAATGTGTCTCCCAATTACTAATTAATCAGCAGAGAAGGGACCTCAGTGACAGATCTGGTGTCAGCCACGGCAGCAACTTTGGATGCGTTAGTTTAAATACTGTGTAAAACAAATTAAAGTAAACCTCAGAGAATTTAAGCACCCAGATATTTTATATCACAAGTGATAATTGTTTAAAAGTCTGTGAAAAGCCAGGCAAAAAACAAAATTTGAAATGGAATCTTTGTACCCTTTACCAATAGTATTAAAACATAAAGCTATTCTAAAGAGTATTTCCCTTATTAATGAGCAATGTCTTTATTCTTATTAATATTTTAGTACAGACATGATAGTGTTCTTCTTGGTTTCAGTATTGGTATAGCATTGTATACATACTTTATTGTCAACAAAGTTTCAAGGAAAAATTTAAAACATTTCCCACCATATGCCTGTCATTAATATTTTGAAAATTACTCTAATTGAAGTATAGAACCCCCTTCCCCAACCAAATATATATATGTTTTGCCATCCTAGAAGTTCCAGTCTTTTCTGGCAGTATTCCCACTGTGGTTGCTGGAACCATAATTAAATGCCTGTTATTAGTGTATTTTTTCCATAGCATTTACAGCATCAAAAGCAAAGGGTCTTGTATGGAACTACAGCTGTCAGGGGAACAATGAAAACTAATTACACACTCTGCTATCACCGTGGTCAACTATATTCTTGGGGAGACAGCATGGCAGAGGTGGTGTGTGTGGAGGGCGTGGGCATATGTATACAGTATATTCCAAAAGAATATGTACACCTAAGGGCAGACATACCTAATGGTTTACAATTATCTTCTGTTCTCTAAAGTAAAAAAAAAAAAAAAAAGTAGAACTATCTAATTTAGTTAATTAAATTGAAAAAATGGAGTTCTTTGTTAGGAAGGAGATTCCTGTTTCAGCATTCTTCCTTTATAATATGAACTGAGACAACCAGCAATATCTAAGAGTCTGAATATCTGTTATTTTGAATATTATTTTGGAGAGTCTTGTTATCAATACATATATTAACATAGCTGACTATTATTAACTCTTCCAAATTATTCTTTTTCTTAGCTCTAGATTTTTCCTTGACCTCTAATTTTTTGAGAGCTATTCACTTAATTTATTTATTATGTAAATCTCTATTGCTATTTTTCTCTTTCTTTGGCTTTTGGCCATTTTGTTGTCTGTGGACCTGTAGACCTAGGGATAGATTTGAGAACAAAAATAAAATTAAAAAAATAAATAAAATAACCCCCTAAAACTCAAAGTTTTAGCAGCTTGGATAGAAGATTTGGTAAGAGAAGATCTTAAAACTATTGAGTAACATGAGGTTTTGGAATCAATTTTGGGTTTCAGTCATCCACACCATCCCTGTTCTCTGGTACCACATAGAATCAGAACTTGGCCCTATATAATGTTTTCCATTACTATTTTCATTCCTAGTGTGAGCATTCCTAGCTTTATCTAAAACCATAGCCAAATAGATGGATTCAGCAATTACATGTTGATTTCAACTTATTTTTCCAAAGTTTTCACACTGAAGAAATTCTGTATTCCTATACTGAATATCTAAAAGCTATCATTGATAAACTATTAAGTGATACAATGTAGAGAACACTGGGAGACATACAGAGGATTCAGGGATAAGATAATGTCTGCACCTGTAAGGAACTTAAGAGCATTGTGCAGATATAATAATTTTATACATGTAATTATATTACGAAATATGAAATAGTATAAAAATCTGTACCTATAGATGTATTTGACAGATATTTATTTATGTGAAGTGTTCACTGTGGGCCAGGTACTGTTCTCAGTAATGAAGATACTGCGGTAAACAGCATATATACAGTATCCATGTCATCATGAAACATTCCGTTAGTGATTTCTAGGTCACTGTTTCTCACACTGGAAGGTGAACACAGACCTGGATATTTCGTTGAAATGTACATTTTAATTTAGTAGATCTGGGCTACATAGGGCCCTTGCAGTGTGCATTTCTAAGAAGCTCCCGGTGACATTGATGCTCCTGGCCCATGAACCATGGTTTGAATCGCAAGGTTCTAGATAAAATTAAGTGGGAGAGAGATTACTTCTGGCCCCTCTTCAAGGACTCCTGGCTGTATTTGTCCTGAACTTTTCATAGAGTTCTGCAGTTTCCAAAATGGTTCCATATTTATGTGAAGGAAACTTATTTACCACTTAAAAAGCCCAGATTGTCTAGTGTTCTTTTCTAACAATTTTCCTCAAAAACTCGGACAAATAAAAACAGACTTTTACATTAAAGTTTATGCTTCATTGAAAATATACCACTAACAAAGGCAATAGGACAGGGATTTCATTGTAAGATTTGGTCTTTGTAGAGAAATTTCACTGGAGTAAAAATATCGCCCCAGTCCAAAAAGTTTGAGGAGGATCCTGTCAAAAATGTCTAAGGATATTTATTTGCAAACCTTCCCAAGATGTATTTTATGTGGCAATGCCAGAATTACACCTCAGAAACAAAGATTTAACACTTTCCAATTTAAATCCATATGGTTAAATTAACCCCAAATGTTCATTTCACATTCAGCATAAAAGATGACTAACAGTTCTTCCAGTTTCAATGTCTGGGTTTCTTGTGGGTGGCTTTCAGGAGCCTATAATTCCAATGGAGTTATAAAAGACTTGGGACAAAATGCCTTCTTTCCTTAAAGTTCTATGATTCTAGTGGCCTTAGTGAGAAACTTTTGCTCCTATAGAGTCTAAGCAATATAAGATCTGCAAATATACTTCTGCTTTTCTTATAGCATATATATTATTTGCTTTTTGAAAGCAAATCTTTGTTTTAACAAGTAAGCAATGGAACTAGTTAAATTCAGAAGATTACTCTGCATTCTTTGTTTTTACTGATCTTCATTCTATGTATATAAATGCAATGTTACCAAACTAAGTAAATTTGAAAGTCTTTGAAAGCATCAGTTAAGTAGATTGACTTAATTGAAATACACCTCTATGGAATGATTATTAAAAAAAAGATAAAACTGTTTCTACTTTAAGTCAGGTGTATTTTTATGAAAGGAAACAGATGAACAGGACAGTGACTACTCAATTTAAGTATTCTTTTATTTTTAAAACAAATGTTTGCCAACACTTTTCGATAATTTTAAAATAGAAGCAAATATTTTTCTTTTAAAATTCTCAATAGAATGGATTTAATTAGAACTTTGGGTAGTATTTCATAATAACTGAATATTATTAAGAATAGTAAATCAAGACAGTACTATTTTGTTTGTACATTTATGTTTATGTTCACTGTAGTGTAAACAAGGGTTCTCAAACAGTGAGTTTGGGGGTGATGAGCACTTAGCGTTTCCAGTTTTATGATTCTCATAGATCCTGAAATGCAAGAATCTTCTGTGATTGTGTGTGAACATAAGTGGCTCCTAAAAAAGAAGTATGCTATATGCTTAAAAGATTGTTAAATTTAGGAATAGGATATAGTCATTGATTAAAATGAGGTAATTTTTATATCTCTAAGAAATGGCTTTGTTGAAAATAGAGTTAATATGCCTATGATTTGTGTTTTGGATGAAATAGAAGATGCTTAGTAGTTCTTAATGCTGTTTTCATCTCCATTTTTAAAAAAGGAAAATAACCACATTAAATGGCTTTTATTTAACTCAAAGTTATTAACAGTGATTTGTCATATTAATAGGTTGTAACCAAGTTCTTCAGTAATAGGTTGTAACCAGGTTCTTCAGTATAATGTGTTCATATATAGATTATTTAACTGCATGTAGTAAAAGCATTGTGTTTATGTGCTTTTTTGTTTTGAATTTTTGTAATAGCAAGTCTTACAGATCAAACTTCAAATTTGTTTGGATATTGGATAGGCAAGGACTCAGAAAGTAAGATATTAAAAACCTACATCAGATTAGATTTGTTAATTGTTAACATTTTTTGATTATATTTCAGAGCTAATTAAATTTCAGGTCTGTTTGAGTTGTGAGTATGACATTTCTAGTGGTGAATCTAGGCCTCAGTTTCTTCACCCTAATACATAAGTGGGTATAATAAAAAGATCTCCCTCAGATTTGTGAAAATTTAAAGGAAAATATGTATATGTGACAGGACTTTAAAAACTGATATAAAACTTATAAAAAGAATAAAGTCAATCATACCTCAACACATTGTGAGGAAAATAGAGATTTAAGGGGAGTTACTTCACTTTGTACAGGTGAATCTCACTTTATATAGATTCTTGTAAGTTGCATAGAAAATACATTCTTATAAATAAAACCTATTTTAAAAACATCACAGAAGGGTTGACTTTTTAAAAGATAGACCAAATTGTATAATTTTGTAATATATGTTGTTCCTGAGAGGTGATTTATATATTTACATTGGGTTTTCTTTAAAGGAATACATTTTAGGTTTTATCTTGTGATTTCTAAAAGAGCAATAATGTATAAAGAGTGACTCTGGAGAGGCAAGTCTTCCAAGACCTTCTTCCCCGGAAAGAAATTTTGAATCTCCTTTGTAAAATTGGCCAGGTTTATTTTTAAAGCCCTCTCTTCTCTTCTCGGTTTGTCTCTACTATATTCTTTTTTGACTTCTAAAACCCTGATATTCTACTTTGGACTTCGTAGTTATAATGAGATATCTCCATCTCAAAGGAGAAATTAATGAATACCGACATCCTCTTGGAGAATGCTTGTATTTCCAACGAGGAGCTTGTTGAAACAAATCAATTCCTGTCTGGGCCTGCTCCTTACGGGCAGCTGGGCTGTCCCTGGGATCCTTGGATTTTTCTGAATTCTGCTGCCAGAAGAGCAGGGTTTAGCCTCTTGATGCTCTGCTTGAGAACTCTTGCTATCAACTACCTTTAAACTTAGTACGTATTATACACACATTGATATTAGAGGCATAAATAGATCATAACAACATCTAGCTGAGACAGGAAACAGGATTTAGCCAAGGAACACATATTTTAATACCTTGAAACCTGAGTAATATATTACTGCCAAAGGGCTGCTTTCCTATAGAATTGTCCGGTAGTTATTCAAAGCCAGTTTTACTTCCTATATCTATAGTTATAGCAAATGTGCCTGTTACTTTTTAAAAAATTGCCATTACATACTTACATAATCATTTTGTAATGTTGTTTTACTTCTGAAGGTACAAACCTCATTTATGCCAGAAAAAGATAATTCATAAGAGAAATTATCAATGATCCTTATGTGCTGTACACAGAAATTTAGTGATGTCGAAGGGCAGAACTTGGCTACTAGTAATAAGAATACTGGGTCTAACATAAGCCATACCAATATTATTTGAAAGAACACTGCGAACTTTGTGTTACAGATTACTCTTAGAAGTACAGTGTTTTAATATTTACATTTGCTGTGCTCATAGGAAAGCTAGATTTACCTTTGTTGCTCTTGTATCATTTTGTACAAAAGCAGGTCCCCTTTTTCCTGCTAAATTGGAAGCTAAAATTTGTCAAGGGGATAAGCTTGCTATGAGTTTATTTCAAGTTTAAAGCTTAGTAATTTTATGTTACTTGGATTCCATGTCTGATGAATGTTAATAGTTACAGTCCCTTCTTGCTCCAGGCTTTCTTTCTTGGCAAAAGGGTAGTCAAGAAGTTTAAATTTGGTAACTTATTTACTGACATTTTGTATTATTAAAATACTAATTCCTTATATTCTTGTACATCAGTTAAAAAATATCAGCCAAAGACTACATCTCAGCCAGGCTTACTCAGTATTTTCTTTCCGTGAGAGCGTGTTGATTGATCGGATTGTGTGTGTATAGCAATGCAGTAATTCCTTAACATGTTGAAATGATTGGATTGAGTTGCAGCTTAATTATTCAGCTTTTATTAATATGGTAAATAATGTACTAAAGGATAGAGCTGAACAGATTCCAGTATATGTGATGAATTTAGACAGTTGAGCAGGCTAATCCTACTGTATCACCTTTTACTTCATTATTTTTCTGGAGGGAGGGATGGTTTGAATTATCTTTATTTCTCTTTGTGAAAGACTGAGTTATGTCAGTGTATTTTACATGTTTAAAATACGGAAGATGCTCTTGAGTACTAAGATTGTCATAAACTAGAATTTTTAACTTTGAACAGCTGTAAATTTTCTTCAATTTCTCTTTTTAAAGTTTTTAGATCATTTGGCTCTGTTCTTATGGAAATGTTGCAAAATGTGAATGGAATGTACAGCTAAGTCTTTAAGCAAAGGAACAAAGTCTACTTAATGATTTGAATGGAATAATGAGCATTATAATTAGTTATGGCAGACAACTATGAATTTCTTTCCTCAGGTATCTAACAAATCTTCAGTAATTTTATATGGCCTTAATCATTTTAGTAAAATTTCCCAACTGTCACTTTGGGTTAGTTCTATGACAATTGACCTTTAAAAAAAAGTTTAAACCAACTGGCAAATACAAAAATCCTTACAGTTAAGTACTTTCATATTTAATATAGAGGGTCTGTGTACATTTATGGTAACAGAAGGCAATGTAAACCCACAGGGAAGCTTTATTGGCTCTAATATGGTATTAGAACAAACTACCCATCTCACCTCCCACCTGCTGTCCCATAGTAAACCTCTTTTACTGGCGGGAAGAGGGTATTTGTGACTTTTTTTTTCTTTGGTCAGTCTCTTCATAGCCATAGATTAACCTTTTCAATGTATTGCAAAGATAGCAGGCATACTTATTAGTATTTATCATAACATACTCTTAATTGACTGGGTTTGGTAATCACAACTTCATTTTGTAATCACACTTGAATTGGTAGTATACGTAAGACCTGCTTTGGAAGTCAGTCATGGAGTTTGAGTTAACTTCACCTAGAGCTCTTGCATTGCCATTCTGGGCAGAGTGGGCAAACATTGGCATGCTCTGAGTAGTTGATAGGATCAGGAGCCTGCTCACAAGATATACATGGGTCACATTAAGTAGATTTGCACTGCAGTCTGAATATGGAGTTTTAAGACTGCAATAATCAGTGTTGGAAGACAATTGGTTTTTCTTGTTATAAATTGCTAATTAGTATTGAAAATTTAACCTGTTTTGTTGAACAGCCTCTCTTATTTTCTGTAAGAAAGTGGTTTGGACAGTAATCTATTTATCTCTATAGCCCTCTTCCCTCTAGTTAAAATAAAATCTAGAAACCTCTGGGGACTCCCCCTGTTGAGTTCTGCTTGGAAGGAGCTTTAAAACAGTGCCTCCAAACTGAAGTAAATATTGACTGGGTCTGGGGCTGAGCCCTGCTCAAAGCCTCCTATTGTTCCTCCTTAGTCAGCACTCCAGAGCGGGCTCAAGCATGCATATGTTAGGAAGAGAAGAAAGGCTGTGGAGGGAAATTAACAGGGCCCACAGCTGAACTCATAAATGCACCATATAGAGGAAAGGGAAGCCGACTACAAAGCCAGCTGGAGCTTACGCTGGGTTATGGAGAATTTAGGAGACCAAAATGCAGAAATGCTGGCTGGCCTGTCTGCTTCAGAGAAGTTTAAGGTACGCAAAGCTGCTTGTCTTGGTGGGTCCAGTCCATCTCTGAACGAAACCTTTGTGCCAGTGATGCTGTCCTCTCAAGATGTGAATTGCATTTTAGTGAACTTGGAAGAAAGAAAAGGGGTAAACCCTCAGATTCCAGAATGATGCTTCTCCCTCCCTGGTACCTGTTCTGATGCCTCTGTCAGCTTTCCCTCCTTCAGCTGTCATGTCGGATTACACACTCTCTTGGGTCTCCTAAGTGCTTTGGCATCCCTGGGGTATCAGATGGGTTAGGGAGAACCATATGCCATCTGAAATGAAAGTTCTGAAGAGGAGATGTTCTTATTATATGAAAAATTTAAACTTTTTTTTTTAGAAAAAAAATTAAATCATTTAAATATGGAACAGATTCCCTTGTTTAAAGTGGAGTACTTTCAGAAAAAGCTGCCTGTATTTTTACCATTCAGTTTAAGAACCCAAACAAACAGCTGGCTGACTTATGTTTTAGTCAAAACCATCCGTACATTTACTAACTAGAAAAGTAAACATCCTTAAGAAGAAATTCTTGTGTGTCTTGACTACAAAATAATTGTTAATAAATACACACTAAAACCAATAGCGTATTTGGATTGTTAATACATTTCTACTGATACTGTAAGCATGCTTTTAAACTTGTAGTCTTCTGTGATATTTGATGTGAACATATCAGTGCTAAAGACCTCATGCAGGGAAATACCAGGACAATTAGAAAATTCTTTAAGTGCCAAGGCAATCATCAAACTGTTCTGCTTCACTCAGGCCACTAATATATTAGAGCAATAGTGTCACAACAAAGCATGAAATGCTATGGATAGAGAGAGAGAAAACACATCTGTTCAAGGGTATCAGCAACTACTTTCTGGAGAAGAATAATTTAGTCTAGACCTTGAATGATGGATATGATTTTAAAAGAAATGGGGCAAGTAACTGAAGAATATTCCAGGAATCCTTAGCAACAGGAGCAAAGGCCTGCTGACTGTAACCTTGTAGATGGATTTGGGGAATAAATAGAAAGTAGTTTATTCAGGGTGTTGGGGATCTAGTGGGAGTACCTGTAGCATGAGCTGAAGAGGTAGGTTGGCCAAATTGTAAAGTGTCAGTTTAAGGCTATGGTTTTGATTTTTGACTTTTTTTTTTTTAAGACTTTATTTATTTAGAGCAGTTTTAGGTTCACAGCAACGTTGAGAGGGTGGTACAAAGATATCCCATGTACCTCCTACTGCCACACATACATGAGGCTGCATTTTTAGTATAGGAAGGACCATTAGAATGTATTATTCTTTATAATATATGGATTAACAGGGTCCTAATATGTCTTATAATTGTTCTGAACTGTTGTATATCTTAGCCACTGTTTAATTGCTTTATAAATATAACTGAATACTGGTAAATGTTGAAGATCTTCAAATTAGGTTTAATTTATATGTGGTTAAGTGGTGGGGGGATAAAAATCAGAGCAATTTTAATATTTCCAGATGAAACTTAGGGTGCTCTATTATATCTGAATTGTTTCTCTGACATATGGATTAAGCCGTTGTTTTCAAACCTTCCTTTTTTTTTAGCCAAAAAAAATTGTTCACAAAAATCATTAACAGAAATCTAATGTGTAAAACAGAAAAACAAATCTCAAACCACCAAGCAAACATCAAGTTGTAGTTTGGAGAGACTGGAGGTGGCCTGTGCTCTGTTCCCAGGCTTCTTGAGAGGCCTGTGAGGACCCCCTATGGCTCTTTGAATCATGTTTTCAAAACCTTCCTAGTTAGAACGCAGCCCTTGGCATTTGCTTAGGGGTGAATAGAAGCAATGCTACGGAAGAGATTCATTTTTGCTTTTATAGGCTACAGAAGTACCTATATGCCCCTCTAGGAATCGACTTGAATAGCTTCCGTTTGCTGAGCACTTAGTGTATATGAGCATAATCCTTTACAGACTCAGCAATCATGATTTTTAAAAATCTTGACAAGAGCTGTTATGAGGGAGGCATTATAATGATTATTTTTTACTGATGAGAAAACTGATTTTTACATACTTTACACTAGCCAAAGGCCACTTGGCCAGTAAATGACCCTTACTACTCAGCTGGGCTATGTGGGGCGATATACTTTGTCTAACAGAACTCCATGAAATGTTGAAGAGTGACCTTGGGGCAGAATTTCTGAGGGGGTGCAGTGGAGGAGAATGATAGGGACTATGTGCTAATATGAAAAAAGCATTAAAAATGCACATTTTTATTCTTCCTTGTTGAGCATTTAATGGACTGAGGTAGCAAGCCATAACTTGGTGTCCACTGCAAATAACTAGCATAACTGGAGGTTAAATGTTTCGTGGACCGGTTCTTTGGAGCTAATTGTGAGGCCATGTGTATATACAACCTGTACATACAACCAGATTGCTAAGAATTCACATGCCCACTGGCCCTTCTTTCCTGCATGCAGGTAAGCTCAACTCCTGAAGACTGGTGAAGTTATAGAGCTATTTTTGAAGACTTTCAGAAGAAATTCTGGATATTCTTGAGTAAAAGTTTCAGAATTTAGCAATCCTACAATTCAGGAAATTTTCCTCTATATTGAACCTAAATTCTTCCAGTTAAAGTCAATTTTGGCTTATATAGTAACAATATACATTAAGAATTTTAAATACAGATTTTACTTTCTGTATCATAAGCACATTTTGAGCAAGAAATAATCATTTTTTAAGCTATAGGAAATAATACATATATGCTTGAATTGACTGCATTTTTTTGTGTCTAGAATCCCTCACCCTCATCTTTGTTTCCCTTCCTTTTGTTTCATTCCTTCACAGGAGTTTTTGCCATAGAGCTTAACCACCAGTAAATTCTTCCTGATTGGTTTCAAAGACAAAAGTCTGCTGATAGTAAGTGAGTGGATCAGATTCTCACCTAATCACCAGAGAGACAACATGTAAGAGGAAGAAAGGGTTTGACACTTTATCCATTATGTACCTCTCTGCTTTGCCAGACTAACGGCAGGTCTTTTCGTTGAATCGTGTGCCTGGCAGTGTTAGGCAATTCATTCCTTAGCACAGCCCTTTGTACCTCTGCAGTGGAAGTTGTTACCCCATCTTCTAATTTAGTTGTTTATGTGGATAATATTAGTATATGAGTTATACTGTAGTTTATATATGTTATCTGCATTTTTGTATGTGTTCTGTTCCCATTACTAGATTCTAAGATTCTTGAGGTCAGAGATTGTATCATGCAAAAATATCATACCCAAGGGCTGGCCCATGATGGTTAAGAACTTGAGGTGTGTTGGCTCTGGGTACTTTTCTCTCCTTCTCCACTGACTACTTGCTGTGGTCCTAGACAAGTTGCTTAATCTTTCCATGTTTTGTCTTCCTCATTTATATATGGAAATACTAATATATTTGTCCGATAGAGTTACCGTGATGATTAGATGATGTATTATTAAACATAAAGCACAGAAGAATGCCTGGTACATAGTATGTGGTCAGTAAATTTTAGCTATTAATACTTTTAAATGATTTTTCTGTATTATTATACACAAATACCATATAATAATACAGAGATATGTCAAAGAGCATAGTCTAACTTTGGGGTCTATTTCAAAGTTAGACTTTGAAATGGTCTAAGTCTATTTAGACTTAGACTAAATAGATGGGATGAAATGCTGCCTCTTTTCTCCAACCCTCAGTTTTCACTTGTGTAAAACAGGAAGGATGTATAATTTGCAAGATTGTGTTGATTTAGTGAGAAAGTAAATGCATGTAAAATGCCTGGTATATAACATTTGATCAGTGAAATCTAGGTATTATTCATTTGTATAATTCTGATTCACTAACATGGAGAATTAATTATTTGAGGATTAGCCTATGAGTTAGTTATGTTGTCTGCCCATAGTGTGCCTCTCTTCATTTTAGTTTATTGGCTGCCTGTTGCCAGATGTTTTGATAACTTAACTGAATTCATGTATTGATTTGTGAGAAAATTATTCTTTTTGATTTTGAAAGATGAAAAAAATACCTTTTTAAAAAATACCTGGAGTCAGGTTTTTTATTTTCTACTGACTAGATGTTTACCTTAAGCAGGTCATTGATTGCTTTGGGACTCTGTTTTTCATCTTTACAAGGTGATTGAATTAGTCGATCTCTTAGGCGAGAGCATCTCACTTAGAAGATCCGAGATGTGGCAAGGCCTTGACACTATTTAACTGTTTGACCTTGGGCAAGTCACTTAACCTTGGTCAAGTTGTGTTTCCTCATCTGTGAAATGAGGGGATTGTTATCTTCTGGGAGGTCATTTTCGACTTCATGAATCTATCGGCCTTTAAAACTTCTTTGTTTACAACTTACAATTTACTTCTTCCAACCCCTCAATTTTTTTTTAAGTTAAGAGAAACTAATACATATATATTTACAGTGTGTAAACTTTTGAAGAAAACACAAGAGTTTTTTTTTTTTTTTTTACTTTCAAACATGACTCTAAGGATTTTATTAAAAGGATTTTTTAATGTTTTATTTTCAGACATGACTTTAAGTATTTATACCTGGAAAACCATACTGAAGGTATAATTAGTCAGTAATAAAAATAATGTGTGTACTTCTCTCATCAGAGTTGATGAGTTGGATCCTGAAATTTGATGCAGAGAGATCGTAACTGCATTGTATCTGTTTAAACTTTTAATTTAGATTAATTTTAAGAATTAAAAATGGATTTAAAAAATCTAAGTGCTTCAAAAGAAGAAAAAGAAGAGCCTAGAATAAATTATTTTCAATTCACAGCTATAAAATATACCACAAGTTGAAACTATTTGGTTTTCATTTTTTTCCCTTTGCCTTTGAAAGGAAATAAGAAGTAGAATAAGAATTTTTAAAAATTGGATAATTGTGTAAGTATTGTAGTTCAGCAAACAATCATGCAATATAAGTATTTATTATAGTTATATAAATATAACCCCATTGTCACACCATTTTATTCCATGTTTTGATACAGCTCAACTAATTTTACACATACCTTTCGTGCAATTATTGAAAAAGTAAGTTCCAAGATGCTGGTTCTCTTTGAAAGAAAATGATTTAGCCAGAAAATCAGTAAATTTTTTTTCAGCGAAACTTTTAAGTAAGTTATTAACTGCATTTGCATCAACATCATGGTAAGTATAGAAATAGGCATATAAACAGAAATGCCTAAATATTATCTAATCCCCTTGTTTAATGCCCTTCTTGCATTGGACACCCTTGCATATAGAGCTCATTTATTGGAGGTGCCTGGCCCACTTAGGGTCTGTTTTCTCTGCAGTTTCTAGTCAAATTATTCCTAATCAGTTTCATGGGTAAATTGGACTGGATTTACCCCATTTCCTGTGACAGTGTTAGTTTTCGGTGGACTAATCACAGTCACAGAGCACAATGATGTGTCCTCTTAAAGGTTAGGCTTGTTCCCATCCAAGTAGATTGATTTGTGGGCAGCAGACATTACCAACAGTAGAATGTGTGTTTGCCGGTGTTTCTGCATTTAGTAATTTGTTGGACAAGAGCTTAGTGTTTTCAGATCCTTGTTATCTAATAAAAGCAGTTCAACTAAACTTAAGAATCCAAGTTGAACTTTTGTGGAATCGATTTTATCCCTCTCCATTATTTTATAATTCTATAATCTTAAATTTTTTGATTATCAGAATGAGCAGTAAAGTAGGTCTGTTTTACTAATAATTATTTCCAGTTACCAATATAGTTACTTTCATTGAAAGACATTCGTAAAATAAGAGCCCATTATAATTGAAATGCCAGTTATGGGGCTATGATTTTGAACTATGTTTCTTTTATAAGTAATGAGTTACTGTTAATTTATTATAGACAGTTATACCCATGATGCATTGTGAGAGTATATAGTTGCTACATATTTACACCAAATGCTTGATTGTCTGGCTCTTAAATTTCCAGAATTGAATAAGATAGAAATATGTTGATACTTTGTTAAGATGTAAAATAAATTAAATACCTATATATACTGCATTTTACATAATCTTATCAACTGTATTTCATTTGCTTGTGTTTTATATTGTTGTCAGGTTGATAACATCACAAAGATGCTATTTTTGAAAAAAAATTGCATTATAGGAGCTTTATGCATCTCACAACTATCTTTGATATGATATTTTATTTAAAATATGCTTAATAGTTGCCTATAATGTGCTGATAATCATATTCAAAAGTCTCAGTTTCAGTGGAATATGTATAGTAAAATAGTATTTCTGGAGAAACTTAGAGAACTGATCCCAAATGTCTTGTCTTTATATATACAAGAAAATCCCATGCAGTGAAGCTTTTTAAATAAGCTTTAAAAAAATTTATTTGTAATCAAGGACATTCTATGTTAAGAAACACTTTCAGTGATAGTACCCACTGATAATAAGTAGAAATATCTTCCTCACCATGGAAATATTTTTATCAGAAGCAGTTGAAGGTTCTCTCAACAGCTGCCCCTTTGAATAAGATAGGAACAAAATGAGTCAATGTGTGTGACCCTTTCTGTCTCAGTGTTTACAGGAAGATCCAGGAACTCAAGTAGATTTTTTTTTTTTTTGAGACGGAGTTTCACTCTTATTACCCAGGCTGGAGTGCAATGGCGCGATCTCGGCTCACCACAATCTCCACCTCCTGGGTTCAGGCAATTCTCCTGCCTCAACCTCCTGAGTAGCTGGGATTACAGGCACGTGCCACCATGCCCAGCTAATGTTTTGTATTTTTAGTAGAGATGGGGTTTCACCATGTTGACCAGAATGGTCTCAATCTCTTGACCTCGTGATCCACCTGCCTCGGCCTCCCAAAGTGCTGGGATTACAGGCTTGAGCCACCACGCCCGGCTCAAGTAGATTTGTAAAAGGAAGAACTAGCACTAACATGTTTAATCAGTATTACCCTTTAATAGCCCTCTATAATATTTATCTCACCTCACTGGACATTAATACCAGGTACTTATAATATGCTTGATTTCTTTGTGTTTACAGTAACACAAACAGTGCTTGGCATATAGGAGGCATGTTGTAGAATTTTTAAAATATGAGCATGATAATGCCTTTAAGCATATAGTATCTTTAAATTTTCAAAAACATTTTGTATATAAGATATGTAACATGTACACCATGATATATGTATATCATGTTTTAATGTACGGAGTGAAATGATTAGTATATTTAAGAAAATCGGTACGTCCAATCTACTATTTAGCATACTTTCAGTATATGATACAATATTACTAACTATAGTCATCATGCTGTACATTCCATCTGTAGACTGCAACTGTGTACTCTTTGCATATACCTTAGATACTAGATACTAAGCATATAGTGTCAGATTCTGCTCACCTATCATTTTATAGAAAAGGAACTATGCTTTAGTTAACCAGTTTTTTATTTGCTAATTGGAAGCCACAGCTAACATATGATTATTCTTCACAGTAGACATGTAAATAGATCCTTATCCATTGTTTTTCTCAGCTGCATTGGTCTCAGCCTCTTAGTTATTTGAAAAGATAGATTGATGGCAAAACAGATGATAGCTTCAGGCCACAGGGAATATGTGGTCAAATGAGTTTGGCTCTTTTAATGGTACTGAGTCCGTATTTATCTGAAGAAAACAATAATAGCTAAGTATCTAATTTGATCAAGGCTTAGCATAAGCCTTTTATTGTTGTTGTCTTTGTTTTAGGAATATTTAAATCTAGAGTTGCATCTTTAAAAATGCCTAATACTTTTAAACATTTGGGGGCTGCTCTGTAAAGAACTCATGACTTTAAGTATATGTAATATCCATAAGATGTGAATGCAAAGAACTATACTCTGCCCAATCTTTCTGAAGAGAGAGTCAGACAAAAGTCTTTATTTGGCCTGGTGTTTTAGGGTAAATTGAATGACTAGATGGGCTGTAAAACTTGGTTCAGTTTAGTGTGGACAAATTGGCTTAAAGGGTACTAAAAACACTCTTAGACACATCAAGATTTGCTAGATATAAATTTGACAGTTATTAACATGTGAATAGTGAATGCCACTTACAAAGACTTTTAAACAAAATATCATGAAGGGTAGTACAAATTTAATTTGGTCAGCTGGGAAAAATACTTTCAATAAAATGCAGGTGAACAGTTTAGTGTTACGTAAGTTTAAAGGAAGCCAGAAAATTACTTCAACTTCTACAAGGCAGATTTACTGATCTTTATGTCCCCTTGTTTGGAGCTTTTCACATAATATATATATTTTTTCTGGATATATTTAACCCACGTCTGAATAGTTGAAGACATTTGTAAGTCATGGCATTATATAATTGACTATAAATAACTAATGCATGTGGGGCTTAATACCTAGGTGATAAGTTGATGGGTGTGGCAAACCACCATGTCACATGTTTACCTTTGTAACAAACCTGCAGATCCTACACATGTATCCTAGAACTCAAAATTTAAAAAAAATAAAACAGGCCGAGCGTGGTGGCTCACACCTGTAATATGAGTACTTTGGGAAGCTGAGTCAGGCGGATCACCTGAGGTCTAGAGTTCGAGACCAGCCTGACCAACATGGAGAAACCCTGTCTCTCCTAAAAATTTAAAATTAGCCAGGCCTGGTAGCACTGTAATCCCAGCTACTGGAAAGACTGAGGCAGGAGAATTGCTTGAACCCGAGAGGCAGAGGTTGCAGTGAGCCAAGATCGCACTACTGCACCCCAACCTGGGCAACAAGAGTGAAATGCCGTCTCTAAAAAATAAAACAAAACAAGAAAACCACCAAAACCCAAATAATGAAAATTAAAAGTGAACAGTCATTTAAAATTTTTTGAGGAAATTTACTTCTTAAACTCTTGATTGAGCATCTATTATGTGTTAGTTACTAACTAGATAATTAACAAAGGTATTTTTTGATGACAAACAGTTATTCATGAAAAAGTAACTGGATTTGTCTGCTTGTTACAGTGAAAAGTACAGGTTTCTATTTACATATGAGATTTCTTTGGATACAATGATTTTTTTCTGTTTAATGAACCTATTTCGACAGACCATGTTTTATTCACTAATTTGAATAATTTTTGAAATGCAGCAAAACGTTCTTGTATTTTTTTCCCTAAATAATGTTTCTTTTTCTCTTCTTTCCTATTTTTAAGAAAGCACTAAAGTTTTTCTGAAGGTTACGAGAAGATAATAAGTAGCAATATAGTGTTTGTCTGACGAATCTGAGCCAAGGTGACTATTTATCTGTAATGGAGGATGACAACGACGGATTTAGGAAGTCATCCCCTGTATTGTCTCCAGCACAAAAACCTTCCACCTGCATCTTTCAGCTTGTATCACCACTTCTAAAGGATCCATGGGCAAACTGCTGAATTTTTATTAATCAGCTTAACTTAATGAGATGAAAAGACCTTTTCAAAAGAATGGAGAAGGGAGAGACAGATACTGAGAGCTACTCTAATTCTTTTCCATGAAAAAAACATTTTCCTCCCTGATTTTCTAGGGAAGACATATTCAGTTGTTTCCAGGTAATTCATCCGGCAAGTCTTTCTAATTTTCACACACAGACTTTCTCTAGCCATGTGCTGCCTTTATTATTATTATTTTTAAAGAAAGTAGACAGCTATAAAGAAGAAATAATGAGAGTTGAGGGGGAAATAACTTTGGGAAAGAAGGCAGGAAAGCTTAAGCTGATAAAACATGACTCTTTTTTGATGGGGCCTCTGTTTGGATAACTTGCCCTTGTCTAAATTCTTCTCTCTTCTGGTCCTTCCTGTTCCCGATCCCCCATCCACTCCCCCTTGCTTGTCAAGCCTCCTTCATAAACGGTAGCAGCTGGAGATCTTTAAGTGGCATTCAGGGATTACTTCCCTTTGGGGTTTTAATAAGCCCTGATGCTTGAAACAGTGAAGGCGCTTCTGGAGACAATCGCCGTTGAGGCTGGGACCATGGGACCCTTTTGGGGGCCCAGATGGTTGTATCTGGACAGCATCCCAGGATGTGCTGCAGATGTCAGATCACTGAAGCAGGGTGTCTATGGACCTGAACCATAGATCAGGAAGCCATCAATAGAGGGATGGGTTTCTGTGCAGTCAATAGAGGGTGCTTCCTATTATTTCTCAACCCACTTGACTCACAACCCACAAATCCTCCTGTAAATGGTTGGGTTTGAATCTGTGACCAGCCAGAATTGCCACCAATAAAGTCCATACAGTCCAGTGCTTATCAGAACCCCTATGATGGGACCCTCACCCTTGCACAGTGGGGGCAGTGGAAGGCAAGATGCTGATTTCCTTTGTTAGATCTACTGAGGTATTATTTAAAGGACTAAGCCACCTGGTGTAGGGGCATCAATGTTAGAAGATAAATGTGCTATTGTCTCCTATTTTTTTTTTTGAGGACCTCCTGATGGTTTTCTTATATTATCTAGTAATTTGTCTCAATATGTGCCTTTTAAAATTTAGTTCTGAGACTGAATCAGGTAAACTATATAAAGATGGTACCACATAGAGTCTTCAAGATCATCTTGATTAGGTTTTTTTTCAGGTGAGGAAGATGGACAAAATGACGTTTTAGATGTCACACGAAACACAGGCTTGTCTTCTCATCTATAATTTCTAATGTGTCGCTTCTTCCCACTCTCTCCCATAGTACTCTTTGTTTAAAGTGGTCCCTAAAAGACTTACTAGAAAATCCTAGTGCCAAGGAGCTTCTTTTAAAAACCATGACTACTCCCCGTATCCTTTCTTTCTCTCCATTTTGCAAATATTTTACTTTTTCTTCTCTTTTCATATCATCTTCTACCATCTTGGCTTCATGTCCTTCAGGAAAGTAAACACACACATATTTTAGAGAATGTTATATCTGCCCAATTAAATGGTGATTAAGTGGTGATATTCTCCAGTCTATGACATATTTTAGAACTCATGTGCGTTCCAGGGAAAGAAGTCTTATTTTGGAAGGTTGAGAATCAATTCACTCTCAACATTCCTTGGCTTTTTTTTTTCAGTTGACAAAAACTGTATATACGTATGGTCTACAAAATGATATTTTGATATATGTATACATTGTGGAATGGCTAAATCAAGCTATTTAACATATGCATTACTTTACATATTTTGTGATGAGAACCCTTGAAATCTGCTCTCTCAGCAATTTTCAAGTATACAATGTATTAACTATAATGCAAATAGATCTCTTGAACTTATTCCTTCTGTCTAAGAAAAAGTTTGCGTCCTTTGACCAACATCTTTCCAGTCCCTATAATCCCCTTTTAAACAAAAGTGAAGTGTCTCATTAGGTAGATTTTGGGACACAGGAAATAAGCTTGATTATGATTTTACTCTGTCATTGAATGATGGTGATAGAAGGTGCCTCTTAAAATGCCATCTGTTTGGGCCAGGCCTTCTTTGCTTTGTCTCCACTTAATCCAGCTGATGGCTTTTAGATACTGTCCTTTTTTGACAGTTTTGACTGGGGAAAACGAGAGTATGGGCAGCTTTGGTCTAATCATTGGGTTGAGCATTGGCTTGATGTGGAGCTGGAATATAGGAAACAGCTGTTCTTTGTCTGGGTGGACACTCATTGATTTTTAAATACTTGGGCCTCCTGAAGGCATAAAAACCCATTTGTGCCTCTTTAGATTAAGGTTAATTTTTGTGGTAGTGAGTACAGATGCAATGAACAGATGCTGCACACTTGCTTTGGTTTTTATATGTACTCTTTATACTTTAAAATGAAATTTAATTAAAAATTAAATGCATCATTAGGTCATAAAAAGAAAAAAAAATCCTTAAATAGAATGTATTGCATCAAATAAAATCATTGTACCAGTATACCTTGAGAGTTGATGTATTAATAAACTTCCTAGATGAAAGTGAACTGTCCATTATTGACTAGGTTTTTTATTTTTTTCTCCTCTTCATAGTCCACAGCCTACCATGCTCTTGTGCATACAGTGATTTCCTGAAACCATAGTAACCTTAATCAGACAATTATAAGCATTGGAAATTAATGGTTATTCATTTTCTCCAACACAAGGAAAAGCGGTTTTCAAAATGTGTGTGAGCTTTATTTCTACATACTTTCTTTTTCTTTGAGACAGAGTCTCACTCTGTTGTTCAGGCTGGAGTGTGGTGGTGCAATCTTGGCTCGCTGCAACCTTCACCTTCCAGGTTCAAGCAATTCTTGTGTCTTAGCCTCCCAAGTAGCTAGGACTACAGGCACACGCCACCATACCCTGCTAATTTTTTGTATTTTTAGTAGAGATGGGGTTTCACCATGTTGCCCAGGCTGGTCTTGAACTCCTGACTTCAAGCAATCCACCTGCTTTGGCCTTCCAAAGTGCTGGGATTACAGATATGAGCCAGTGTGCCCAGCCTATTTCTACATACATTCTATCTGTCTGTCTATCTATCTATCTATCTATCTATTTATCTATCTACCTACCTACCTACTAGGTTGCTAAAATTCAAACTCAGAAATATAAGAGAAGTGACCTGGTATGGCCTGCTTGGGTATGCCCACTGGCTCCCTAGGTCCTCATCTTCTGGGAAAGGAGAGACACCCAGCTTGTTTGGGATGTTCGTGATTGAGCTTGCATCTTATGTGGCAGCATTCTTATTTGTCTTAAAAGTATCTGTATAGCAGTTACCTCTGTGGTTAGGAAAGCATTTGTAGCTTAGAGCTGTAATACTGCAAGACAGTCTGCTCACCTGCAGATAATGTTTCATTAGCCTCTTCCAAATTGACAGGGCTGGCTGCCTCCATGTATTCCTCTGGTGAAGCTGAATGATCGCTCTGTTTGTTTTCTATGTTCTTGTTACCGGTCACTTTCAGTAAGGATTCTCCCCTCAGGCCTTATTAAAGTAACCAGATAAACAAACTGTACTTCCAAATCAGGAAGATAGAAGACAGGACTTGATGTCACTAAATCACATTGGTTTTATAATATTACGATTATGAACTTGTTTTCATTATAGAAGTAGCATCACATTAAAATAACATTTATACATAATTCTACAACTCATTTTGATTTGAGTGTTTATCATATGCTTAGCTATTAATTGATTGAGCCTAGCCTTTTTTTCTTTTAACATGATATAATGAGTATTTTTCTCATATTGCTGGAAGCAGGCTGAATAATACTGAAAACTATCCTTGTCAATGGCTGTATATATTATCATCAAGATTAGCCATCTTGTTCATGGACACTTTAGTTCAATGGGAAACCACCCTCCCCCAAAGTTTCTGTTACCCAGGGTGTTTGGGAAATGCAGATTAAAGAAATAGCATTAAGTCTTAGCCTCTAGGTGCCTTTAATATATTAATAACTGCTGACAGGCCAAGATAGAAAAATCTAGTTATATGAGGCATATCCCAAACCTCCTGACTATTTTCAAATACTGACTTACACTACCTTATTGTTAGACACCTATGTTGCTTTCAGTTTTTCCTAAGTGATACATAAATAACTTAAACATGTTTTTTTTTTTTTTGGCTTAAAGCTTTTCTTATATTTTGGCATATCTTTAGGGTACAGTATTAGGATTATGGGATCAAACTATTAACATTGTATAATTGTTAGTAATATTGTCAGATTATAGTTTCATTACACTTTTACTAGCACTAGGTATTTTCTTAGGAAACAAGAAATGTGTTTAAAACACATTTCTTTGATAATGAAATAGAGGCTTGTTTATTTGTTTAGTGTTTACAAAGACACATAATTGGTAATGCTTGCTCTTATTAACCTTATTAAAAAATACTACTACCAGCTACTACCCTACTAAGTTGGGTCCTGTGCTGAGCACTTAATACATTTATAGTCTGTACAATTGCCTTAAGATTAAAAAAAAAAAATTACCTAGTGCTTTCCATGTGCCAGTATCTTTTCAAGCACTGTGCGTATGTTAATTTATATAATTTGCTTAATGATCCTACGAGGTAGGTGCTATTACTGCCATCTTCATTCTGCATTAGGGATACTAAAGCATAGAGAGATTATTAGATGAAAGTTACACCTTTAGTAAGTGACACAACTGGAATTATGAACCGTGGAATTTGGTCCTGGAGTCTGTGCTCTTAGCCACTTCACCGAGCTGCTGCTGCTAGTATCATTGTTTAAGCAGGCATATGTCATCTTACTGAATTTACAAAATGAATGCTGCCATTTTACTGCTGCTCCTCTGACTTTTTCCAAACTAGTAGTATTCTAAAAAATGTAAATGATTACCCCCTGTTTAAAATCCCAACTTCTGTAGGTTTATTCTTCTGTGTGTGGTAAGGGTATGGGATGGAAAAAAATGGGAGAGTGGTAAATCACCAAAGTAATATGTTGTGTTTTGAATGAAACATTTTTATAGCTGAAGGCTGAATTCTTACCACCTGGAGTGCTTTCTATATGTTTCCACAGTATTCTGTAACATACTGCATGTATCTTTTTCTATTTTATTAAATCCATTTATTTTAATTGACAAGTGAAAATTGTATATATTTATGGTGTACAGCATGTTTTGATGTATGTATACATTGTGGAATGGCTAAAGCAAGTATTTAATATATGCGTTAGTTCACATACTTATTTGTGTGTGTGTGTGTGTGTGTCTGTGTGTGGTCAGAATGCTTAAGATCTATTCTGTTAGCAATTTTCAGGTACATTCATCCCTCATTATCCGTAGAGGATTGTTTCCACAAACTCAATGGATATCAAAATCCTTGGATGGTCAAGTCCCTTATATAAAATGGAAATGGTGTTGTGTTTGCATATAACATATGCACATCCTCCTGTATGATCTCGATCATCTCTAGGTTGCTTATAATACCTAATACAACATAGATGCTATGTAAATAATTGTCATACTATATTTTAAATTTTGTGTTTTTGTATTGTATTACCTTATCATTTTTTTGAATATTTTCAATCCATGCCTCTTTGAATTTGTGGTTGCAGTGAGTCAATTGTATATGATATATTGTTATTAGCTCTAGCTATGGTGTCGTATAATAGATCTCTTGAACTTACTTCACTTAAATTTTGTGTTCTTTAACTAAAATCTCTCTACTTTCCTCACCCACCCACCTCAGTCTCTGAAAACCATCATTTTACTCTCCCTTTCTCTGAGTTCTGCTTTTTTAGCCTCTGCATATAAGTGAGATCATGCAGTATTGTATCTTTTGATGAAATTTCTTGTGTGGATTGGAAAGCAAGAGCACTTAGATTATCTATGATTAAAAGTACTTGAAATGCAAAAGTGGCCTAAAAAAGTAAACTGTTTAGCTTAGTTTTCTTTTCTCTGTAGGAGCTTTTAAATTTAAACTGATTATATACATATAATCAGTTTATACATATATACACACACATACACTATATATATATATATATATATATATATATATATATATATCTTCTATTTTGAAAATTTTCAACTAAAAATAACTTAATCTATATATTTAAAAAATTCAGTACCATGCTTGAAAAGTAAACACACACACACACACACACACACACACACACTAGTGCCTTGCTATGAATATTTGGTCTTGAACCTTTCTAATAATACGCTTTCTCTCTCTGAAGCCTTATTCATCTCCTGTTAGCATTCTTCCATGAATTGAGAGTTAGGTTTGTGATTTTCTTGACAGATGCTGGAAGCAGACTGGAGTCAAAGGACTTCTGTTGTCATTCTAAATATTATAGATTGAAAGGACTCATTTTAACCAAAAGTCATTTTTGGGAGTGGATTAAAGATTGGAGAAGATATGACCGTACTCTTGTTTTTTCTGGACTTTTGATTTCTCTTACAATTCTATTACGATTTTATTTTTGGTTATGGTTTATCAAAAGAAACTGACCAATAATGAACTCATTTACTGTCATTGGCTTTATAAAAGAAATTTAAGCTTCCCACACAAAATTTAGGGTTACAATTCTTAGTTCAGCATTTAGGTATTTGTTGTGGTCATTACTGGCCTGAATAAAATTAAATAAACAAAAAGCAGGCAAATTTTAGAAAGATTTATAGTAGGATGTTCTTATAAAACCAGAAAGCTTAAATCTGGTTGATTTAAACCAGAAATGCTTGCTTTGCTCTGAAATACTTGTAAAACACTAAATACTTTTCATGCTCTTTTCTAATGGTTTACAGATTACTGCCCTGTGTCATCACACCACTGCCCTGCCAGAACCTTATCACCTTCATAGCTGGTTATTATGGGACCGTGTTTGCCCATATTTCACTCTTTCCCTTTAGACAGTTTTCATGGAGTTTGACTTTAATAGAGGAAGTGTTGTTATGCAAGATATGTGGCTTATGCCATCCATATTCAAGATCATGATCGGATCTTTTTGAAGAAAAATTGGATAAGATATTCCAAGTTATGTTAGCTATAATAAATAATATAATGGGATATGGCAACTCTTCTGGAAACACATATCTTAAACAGATAAATCAAATACATCTTTTCTTTCAGATTTTCTGTTTCATTAACAGCTTGAGGGTGTCCAGAAGAAACTTACATGTTATTTGGTTAAAACTGGTCATGGCTTCTTGAAGTTTCTCACCGTTTTGGATTATTAATCTATAAAGGAGATGGTACAGCATTTTACTTGTGTGAATTTGAGCATGCTTTGTGCTTTGTGCTCCATGAAATATTAAATTCTGCTTGCCATCCTTGCAGGCAAGCTGGGCAGAAAAACTTTTGCACGCACATGCAGTGTGTGGGGAGGGGATTGAAGTCATGGCATCTTGAGTCAAGGACTTTTTTTTCTCATTTAACAGTGATGCTTATCTGGAATACATTTTGAGGAGAGTCTTAGGAGTCATACATCTATGTGCAAAACATTTATGTACACACACTTATATAACATATGTTTTCATGGTAGTTTTATTACTAGCATTAGTTAAGAACTTTAGATGGCTTTTGTCTGAAACTCTGATTTCAGCATCATTTATAGCATGCAGAATATCTAATGTGGTAGCTTAAGTGACTTATTTAAACAAAAATATTTTAAAGTCATAAAAAGGATAAGAAAGTAGAAAATGATATTTTAAACATTGATACTTTAACAGTGTTTTCAACCCCTGTCCCTTAGGTTTAATTGTCCCTGAGAAGTTTCATTTGCTCACAATCTGGGCGAACTAGCATGACCTTGCTGAGTGTTGGCTTACTCCTGAGACCATCCATCCTAAGGATGAATGCTTTTACTAACCTGGACTTCACTGTCAGTGTGTCTGCACAGAGTTGAATTGATACATCTCTATTTCTTAATGAGAAGTTTGGTCTTAAATGTAGTGAACCCTCTCACTGTGCGGCTGTCTGTTACCTAAGGCTCAAAATCTATCATAATTACCATTTCTCTTAAACACCCATCATTAAGGAGTGCACAAAATGCTTGCCTTAAAAGGATAGTTTCATGGAGATTGCTTCTTGGGTATGTGTCAGCACAAAATGAAATCCCTGGGGTTAAGAAAAAAGAAGCACTTACACATTGAAAAGTGGTGAAAAATCTACAAATTCAAATACTGCCAACTGAAAGGCAGTTAATGGGTTGCATGTTGGTGCAACCAGAGGCAGCCAGCTCTGTGCCCTGCGGAACTGTTGGGGGAAGATTTCCTTCACTCTTGGTGGTTTGACATTGAAAACCAGGAACCTGTTATGTGAGAAATAGCTTGTTTTGCCTAGAAAAGAATATACATCTAACTTTGTGCTAAAAATTATAAGGAGTTGGCCCAAAGCAAAAAGTAAAATAAAAACAGTTATACATTAACATAAAAACCCTGCATCATGATTTATTGACTTTGGCCATATCAATTTGCTAAATCATATGGCTACGATTTAAGAAGAATGTTATTTTAAGAAGCTTTGCTCCCCTTTAATTTGACATGACTAAACCTGAAGCCTTCTGGAAACCACAGTTCAAAATGGTTTTTCCCCCTAGAGTTTTCATCAATTTGCATTTAGAAATGTAATATTAGCTCTCATGTAGACTAAGGATTAATTTTGGAATATTTCTAGATAATGGAAGTCTCATTCCAAAAGGGAAGTTGAGTATCATTTGATATAAGTTAAATGTGTTTCTTTTGAACTTCATATATTTTAAGGTTAGTCAACATCCCTACTGGTATCTAGTCTTACTCCTTTCCCTTTCACTTTTGTATATGCTATTGGGATTGTTCAACCTTTTTTAAACAATAGAAATGCTACATTATATCTTGGAAATTATCTCCATGACAATCTATAGACTTGAGACTGTTATCTGAACTTTTCCCATTTGAAATATTGTCTTTATTTTTGGTGTGGGTGTACACTGTTAAGGACTCGGGTTAAAACAGTCTACTTATATGGACAAAGAACATCCACCTGGCATCAGATACTGCCAGTGTTACTGAGTTTTGAACTTCCCAGGGCATTGCTGGGAGGGTGCTCATTTTCTTGGAAGTTTTTGAACATATGAAAATTTCCTCTTTGTTGTGAATTTTCTTTCTAATTTTTTGAGAGACGATCTCACTTGTTGTCCAGGCTAGAGTGTAGTGGCACCATCATAGCTAACTGCAGCCTTGAACTCTTGCGCTCAAGTGATATTCCACTTTAGCCTCGAGTAACTAGGACTACAGGTACATACCACCATGCCAGCTACTTTTCTAATCTTTTTAGAGACAAGGTCTCTCTCTATGTTGCACAAGTTGGTCTTGAACTCCTAGCCTCCATGCGATCCTCCCAGCTTGGCCTTCCAGAGTGCTGGGATTATAAGAGTCAGCCATCATTGCAAATTTTCAAATCACAATAAAAAAATAGGATACTAATAAAAAGACTTGAAGAGTTTCTGAATCACAGTTGAGAGATGGTGAGGTGTCATTTAAAAGGGGGTTAGACCAGTCACCTCTACTGTATCTGTCATCCCCTGCCAGCTCACAATTATACTTTATCATTAAACACACTGTGTGTAAAGAGATCACCAAGTCTGAATTTTATTAAAATCTGAATAACTATGTGAAATTATATCTTTTCTCTTAAAATCTTTTTATATAGAATTGTTTCCTTTTTTTCTGGAAGACATAAGATGCCACCTACTGCTAAAATATTGTTCCCTGCACTTCCTGGGCTGCATCTAGGGCCACAAATGAAAGAAAGAAAAGTTCTTTGGATCTGTGGTCTGTGATTCTTAGCTAGTTTTTTCAAGTGTGAATACGTTTGTGGGCAGTTCATTCAGTTCGCCCCTTTCTCCCTGTAGGCAGTGAACAGGACGTTCATGGGTGAATGTGCTCCCTGCTGTCCCCAAATTGGTCATTCTGGTACATTGGGACATTCATTGTGCATCACATTCTCCTAGCCTCCTATCACTGATAAAAGGAACATGGCACGCAGGTGTTTGAATTATTTATCATCATAATCGGCCTTTATGTTACACTGCCTGGCCAGCCCCTGTTATTCTAGTGCATAATTGATGGTGCTCAGAAGTGGAAAAGTTAGAAAAGCGGAAGTAATGTGACACAGCAGTGCCATGAGGCACGGGGCCCCGGCAGTGGGAGCAGTGCAGAGAGGGGCTGCTGCTGGCCACCGCCAGGATGCCTCACAAGAGCTGGGGCTTACTTGGCGTCTTGTCAGGAGATTTTTCCTTCTTGCTTTGTCCATGCTGAAAGGGACAGGAAAGGTGGAAAGAGCACATCAGGTTTTTACAACCTAATTCCATGTCTCATCCTGGCTCTTGGGTAGAACTAGCTGGTTTACTTGGAATTCATCATGAAAAACACATTCATAACAGTTTTGGAGGAGTAGTTCACTTCAGGAAAGGACCGTGAGTCTTGGCCCCACTGGTATTAAGAATAACAAATAACACACAAATAATGAAAGCAGGAAGAAATTTTTAAAAAGCAGAATGTGCTTTAAAAAATGACCTCAATGTAGACTACTGAAGGATGTCCCTCTTGTTACACCTCTGTGTTTCAGTTATTGGAAAGCAGGAAATAAAAATATTTCTGCATTGTACACAAAAGTGCACTTGTAACCAATGCAAATTAAAAGCATAGAAAGAAAAGCAAAATACTGAATTATAAGATGAATTCTACAGTGTAATCTTGGTGGAGTTATTTCAAAAGGATAATTTTAAAACAAATATTTTGGAGTGCTTAGTAGATTAGGAAAGTATTTTCAAAGAATATCCTCAACAATTATATTGGACATCTCCTATAATGGATTAAAAAGTTTGATGTGTACATTATTATTTCCATGCTAGGAGAATGTTTGAGACACAGTGTCTGAATTTTCTGTTATAGGTTTGCTAAGGAGAGGCGAGGAAATGGGAAAAAACAAAATTTCTCTGGATAAAATTTGGTGAGATTTTTGTGTACATTTGAAGGGACGGGTTGTGGAGTACTTGGTTATTGAAAGCATGTTCTTGAATTAGAGTAATGAAGATGAAGAGAAGAACAAGGAAGATGGGGACAGGATAGGATGCCAGAGGGGAGAATAGACGAGAAGGTAGAGAATAGTGTGTTAAAGAGAAAAAAAGTAAATAGTTGACAAGATGGGCGATTGGAGGTGTGGTAAAGGGAATGATGAAAGGTCTAGTATTTGCGAGTCTTGCTTGCCTGATGTGGAATCTACACTTTTCCTTGCTGGAATTTTGCTAAAGTGTTATAATTTTTTACATGTTCTTGTAAGTATATCAAGTATTTTGTAGACTGATGCAATTTACAATTAAAATATGTTGGAGGAGAGGAAAAAAGACTGAAGAGGGGAGCAGCAGAGAGTGAGTAAGGAAGAAAAGAAGAAAGGAATAAAAATGAACCAAGAAGAGTGAAATAAAGATGGGGGAAAAGCAAGGCGGTTGAGAAGAAAGAAAGAAAAGGAGATGGGAGAGAGGTAAGGAGAGGGAAAAGGGAGAGATGAGAAGGAATTAGAGAACCAGTAGCTTATAAAATGCTGTGCCTTCTATTACCTGCTTGTTTTTCCCTCTCAGCCACGTGCTAGGCAGCTGGTGGCTGGAAGGCGGTAAAGTGTGGCCAGCATCTATCTCTTGCAAGGATCTCCTGGGAGGTACTGTGAAGGCTTCTTTTTGGGTGGCTGGCCCACTTACTTCCTTTTGAAATCAGCAACCATCTGGTGATGCAGCAGTGAAGAAAATCAAATTGAAACCTAATAAATTGCATACCAATGCAAAACATCCAAATACATGTATTACATTCAGAATGCAGACCTCAGCTAAAGCCTTGATCAACTGTTCTGATAACTTTATTTCCACTCTCCCATTTTTTTCCTAGGAGAAAATTAATACTTTATGTCAATGCTTTTTAAAATTGAAAATGATCAGAATATTTTATGCTATAGAGATCATTTAAGAAGGTATAAATATTTATCTTTTTTTAGTAGGAAAACAAACATGTCTACATCTCAAAATTATACTTCAATTGTATTAAAAAATTACTTATTTTATATCCATCAGTGTTTTATGGGGAGAATTGTTCTTGTATTTTCATATAAAACAATAATTTTTGGTGTCCAGAAAAACTGTTTGCTCAATGAGTGTCTGCAAGTATACCCTCTTAGTTTTACCATGGACAATGTGTATATATATATATATATATATATATATATGTAGTGTGTGTAGGTAAAAATAAGAGGATATATATATATATATATATATATATGTATATGAAAGACACATATATACATATATGTACATATGTATAAAATGTACATACATATATACGTAGAAATATTCCATATATATGAAAATGATAGGGCATATGTATGTATGTGTGTGTGTGTAGTCAGGCCGTGCATGACAATGTTTTTAGTTGACAATGGACTACATTTATAATGGTGGCCCCATATAATGGAGCTGAAAAATGCCTATTGCCTAGTACTTACTATACCGTACTTTTAATCATTATTTCTTAGTATAATCCTTGTATTACATATGAAAAAGTTAACTGCAAAACAGTCTCGGGCAGGTCCTTGAGGAGGTATTCCAGAAGAAGACATTATTATCATAGGAGATGACAGTTCTGTGTGTATTACTGCTCCTGAAGACTTTTCAGCAGGACAGGATATGGAGGTGGAAGACAGTGATAGTGATATTTCTGACCCTGTGTAAGCCTAGGCTGATATCTGAGTTTATGTCTTAGTTTTTAACAAAAGTTAAAAAGTAAAAAAATAAATTTTAATAAAAAGCTGATAAATAAGGATATAAAGAAAGTACTTTGCACAATTGTACAATGTGTTTGTGTTTCAAGCTAAGTGATATTATGAAAAAGTCAAAGCTTAAATGAAAAGTTTATAAAGAGTTATAATGAGCTAAGGTTAATCTATTATTGAAGAAAAAGTACCTTTAATAAATTTAGCATAGCTTCAGTGTTCAGTGTTTGTAAAGTGTACAAAAGTGTATGGTTCTGGGCCTTCATATTCACTCACCACTCACTCACTGACTCACCCAGAGCAATTTCCAGTTCCGCAAGCTCCATCCATGATAATGTCCTATATAGGTGTATCATTTTTTAATCTTTTGTAACATAATTTTACTGTGCTTTTTCTGTGTTTAGATACATTTAGATACAAAAATATTTACTGTCAGAATAGAAATTTGCTATACAGGTTTGTAGCTGAGAAGCAACCGGCTATACTATAGCTTGGGTGTGTAGTAGGCTACACCATCTAGGTCTGTGTAAGTACACTCTGTGACGTTCATACAGTGGTAAAATCACCTAACTATGGATTTCTCAGACCATTTCCCCTTCATTAAATGACACATGACTGTATATTAAATAGACTTTAGAGTAGGGTGTCCCATCTTTTGGCTTCCCTGGGGCACATTGGAAGAAGAATTGTCTTGGGTGACACATAAAATACACTAACATTAATGATAGCTGATGAGCTTTAAAAAAAAATTGCAGAACAATCTCATAATTTTTTTTCTTTTTTTTTTTGAGATGGAGTCTTGCTCAATTGCTCAGGCTGGAGTGCAGTGGCATGATCTCGGCTCACTGTAACCTCTGCCTCCCAGGTTCAAGAAATTCTTCTGCCTCAGCCTCCTTAGCAGCTGGGATTACAGGCATGCACCACCATGCCTGGCAAATTTTTGTATTTTTAGTAGAAACGGGATATCACCATGTTGGCCAGGCAGGTCTCGAATGCCTCACCTCAAATGATGTGCCTGCCTCACACTCCCAAAATGCTGAGATTATACACATGAGCCAACTGTGCCTGGCCAAATCTCAGAAGGTTTTAAGAAAGTTTAAGAATTTATGTTGGGCTGTATTCAAAGCCATCCTGGGCTGCATGTGACCTGTGGGCCATAGGTTGGACAAGCTTGGTTTAGAGCATTTTTAGATTTGTAGCAAAATTGAACAGAAGGTAAAGAGATTTCCCATATACTCCCTGCTGCCACAGCTTCTCCCAGTATCAACATCCCCCACCAGAGTGGTACGTTTGTTATGATTAATGAACCTACATTGACATATCATTGTTACCCCAAATCTACAGTTTACATTGGGGTTCACTGTTGGTATTGTACATTGTATGGGTTTAAATAAATGTATGATGACATGTTTTCCACTATCATACAGAGTAGTTTCATTGACCCCAAAATGCTGCAATGTGTTGTATTTTTTAAATACAGTTTTATATTTTTCTTTTTGGCTAATTGCATTAAATGTAGAATATTTAGAATCATTTAGTAATCACTTATTGATATTTAAAATAACTAACTTTAAATTAAATTGGCTAAATTTGTGTGTGTGTAGACTGACACTTAAAATGTTAGTTTTATTAAAATAATAGGTAATACATACACATAGTAATTTTTAAACAATATGATGGCAGTTCAAAGGTATAGAATGAAAACATTCTAACACCTAAAATACTATACCTTTGAATATAACTTCCTTCTTTTCACTAGAGACAAATAAATGACACTTTAGGAAAATCACTTAGGATGCCAAAGAAACTACAGTTTCAGACAAAATAGCCCCTTACCATTTATGTTCTGGATTTGCAGAAAATACAGTGATTATATGAGATAGTTTGTCCATCCTTTCTTCTTCATATCCTTATATGCCTTGTTTTTAGTATTGTAAGAATAATCAGAAGTGATGTCAGCATCTTCCTCAGACCTCAAAAGTACTACCTTTCTTTCTCCTAAATAAGGCCTTCTCTTTTCACAGCCTTCAAAAGGCTAAGGGACAGCTTGCATGGGACTCACATCCATTTATTTTGGCTTCATATTTCATCTTTGAGTTACATTGTAGTTTTGTTTTCAGTCACCATTACTCATTGTCAATGTAATATTTAGTGTTTATCCAAGGTTCCCCCAGTACAATATGCTATGGTATTTTCAGTAATGTATAGATTAACTACTTTTCTAGACTATGTCTAGCTTATAGTCTAAATAGGAAACAGTAACAAAAAATCTACTTCCAATATTCTATATACCTAATGGCGAATTTCATAATGAATGGATTGGAGCAAGTGGAGCAGAATACTTATTCTAGGTACTTTTTGTTTTGAGTTTCATTTTATATGCTCTAATATATTTTTTAGGCTATGTCTAACAGGAACTATCTAAAGTATTACAGTATGTGTAACTTAATAAGCCTATTTATTTTAAAAATTAAAGTTCTCCAGGTGCTGGTAATATAGAGCATTTGATTCATATGAGACTTCTTAAGAGGCATCATGACATAACTGGCTTATTTTAGAATTTAGGGCGTAAGTTCTAGAAGCAATTATCTTCCACTAGCTGTGTAATCTTAGGCAAATTCTTTAATTTCTTGGTGCGTTGTTATTTCTATCTGTAAAATAGATATGATAACAGTACCTACTTCACAGTGTTATTTTATGGATGACATTGAGTTAATATATGTGAAGCGCTTAGTACTGTGCATGGCATGTAGTAAGAAATTAATAAGCATTAATTTTTATTATTTGAATGATATATTACTATAGATGTAGCCTAGTTAATCTTAATGCTTTATTTTAATTCATTCTCATTGAGTAATGACATGTATTTTGAAACTAAGTATCGTATAGCTCTGATGGAGATAATAAATGTATTTCATAATTGACAGTGAGCAGTGCTAATGAATAGGACTTAGTCTCTTCTAGTAAAAACAAATGTTTGCAGCTTGTGTAAACATCATTGTGGTAATTGAAATGGAAATTCATCAAATATAAAATATATGACTCAACAAATGAAAGATTACACTTACACTTAAATATATTTAAGTGTATTTACAGTTGGGAATTGGTGACTTATGACAATGGCTTACTACTCCTTTTCCTTTTTTTTTCTTTTGAGATGGGGTCCTGATCTGTCACTCAGGCTGGAGTACAATGGCACAATCATAGCTCACTGCAGCCTCTAACTCCTGGGCTCAAACCATCCTCCAGCCTTAGCCTCCTGAGTAGCTAGGACTATAGGCATGTGCCACCACATCGGATGTGGCTTAATACTCTTTAAACATTATTGTATTCTCATCTTAAATAGCATCCTCATTTATTTTTGGTGCGTGTTGTGAATGACCAGGCAGTATTTAATAAGCCTTGGCTTGCATTTTGTTAAGAAAGAGGGTAGTTCTGATATAGGAATTTGTATGCTCAACGCTCCCTCAGTAACAATTACTCAGGTGGGAAAGTGACTGATAACGTTTATTATATCTATGTGAAGAAAATGAATGTTTCATCCGCATTTGTTGGAATGAAGAGAGCTGAGAGCTCAGGTCATTCATCCAGTTACTCTAGTGTGATTCTTAAGTAATAGTACATTAATTTCATCAAAGTTAACAAACAGAAAGATTCAAAATGGAAATAAATCACTCAAATAATATGAGAAGATTGAAAAGGTGGCATATTCCTATTTTTAATAGAAAGATAGCAATACTTAATAAACAGTTCTTATTTAAAAATCATTATATTTGAAGATACTGTATAGAAAATCTTATAATATTAGCCATGAATACAGCCAGTATTTACAAATAAGACAACTTGAGGGTTAATTCCACAGCTTTGGATTGGGGAGGAAGGTGGAATGGTCTGAGGGGTCTAGGGATCCATTCATTTTTGCTCAGAGGACCACCAACTGTGAATGTCAAAGAAATGCTGATAAGAAAGAAATACTTCTCTCTTAAATTAAAAAAAAAAAATCAAAATCAAATCTAAATTTAAGTATATTGAAAGTAATGCTAAAACAGTCTGATTTTAATAAATAAACATGTTCTTTGAGGCTGTTAATTATATATGTAGTATCAGAGGTATGTTTTGTCAAAGCAAAGCACCCAGTGTGGCTCTAGGTCCAACAAGGCTGCTGTCCACAGCATAGATGTCTCATTCTCATTAGCAATTTATAGAAAATATGTCTGGGTGTGGTGGCTCTCATGCTTGTAATCCCAGGCCTTTGGGAGGTGAGATGGGAAGATTGCTGGAGGCCAGGAGTTTGAGACCAGTCTGGGCAACATGGGGAGATACCATCTTTAAAAAAAATTGTTTTAAAAATTAATTAGGCAGGTATGGCGGTATATATGTAAAGTCCTAGCTACTTGGGAGACCAAGGCAAGAATATCCTTTGAACCCAGGAGTTTGAAGTTAACAGTGAGCTATGATCGCGCTACTGCATTCTAGTCTGGGTGACAGAGCCAGAGTGAGACCTTGTCTCAAAAAAATAATAAGAAAAGGAAAGAAAACATAATGTGTACTATTCTGTTTTCTAGGATGATGACTTGTGAATTTTAATTTGGTGATTCTGCTTTCACTAAAGTTATTAACAACCATTTGTATACTGCACCACATTTTAATTGGACTAGGACTTCTATTTCACTTCAGTATCTGGGTACAGTCAGTGCCTCATTAAATACCACTGATAATCAGTTCATAAGATCTTACTTCAGTGAGTGATCATCTGTCATGATCGACTTGAAAACAGGTTTTGTCTTAAGCAAGCAAAGGAATTGGTTTTCACTGTGTCTGTAGCGATAGTACTGAGATATTTGTTGAGCTTATACTTAATCTTCTATATTGTAATTTAAGAAAAGCAACTTAACTATGTTCAACTAAGTTGCATATTTCACTAAAATTTGAAAATCATGGTAATAAGACAGGGATTTCCGAGTTATAATCAATAAGGCTAATTTAATTGAGGGGTAGCTAAGGAGAAAGACGAAAATCAAGTACAGTAGTTTGAATTATGGAAAGTGTCACATTTAATTTCACAATTGGTTCTGGTGTGTTTGGGGATTTAGAATAATTTTATACCTTAACATTCAATCTTTATTTTACAGTGAGTAAGCTAATTTTAGATGACTGCTCAACCTGTTTCTGCTTGCTATTATGCAATATTAGGTTTTGAATAATCTGGAAATTCTTACTTAACACCAATTAATAAGGAATTAGAGTAATAGTTTTAGATGTGAATAAATTGCTTCAAATTATAACATGTTATGTAGTTTATATAAATTGTTATTAGTGACGGGAAAAGAATCAACAAGGCATGCTGCCTGATGGTGATTTATTTTCATTTGTCTTTGTTCTGTTTTGTATATATATGTTGGGAGACATTGGTAATTGTGAATTTAATAATCATTCTAACTTATTGGTGGTTGCTACTTATAGAAATGCGTAGACAATCTCAAAAACGTCCTGTGAAATGGAGTATACACCAGCTGGCTGAGAAAACAGCCCACTAAATTTTCTCAGTTGAGTCAAACAAATGGCCATTCAGAAATAATAACTTTAAAAAGCTTCCTTCTTTATTAGCTCTGCATAGTATTTCAAAAATTAGTTGCTACAGCATAAGTTTGGAAGTTATTTTGGTGATTGCCCTACTTTCAATTAATAAATCTCTCAGACATATATACATGTTCACATTTTGAATTGCATTAGGGCCAGCATTGGGCATGCATGCTGGATAAAAACACAGAAAGCTACAGGAATGTTAAAATTAACCCAGTAAAAATTACTGAAGCTTTTTTTGTTTGGCTGAAATTGTATTAAGTAGTTGGTAATTGAATGTTTATATATAAAATACATATATAAAATATAATCTTTGTGAAAACCGTATTTTTCCTCTAAATAATGTTGTTCAGAAAGGAGGTTTTAAAGGTAAACAACAAGTGCCTTACAAATAGCAGACACTAATTTTGTTGGGACTATTACGTATGTTGTTACTTATGCATAAGAACACTGAAGGGAAAATTAGGTTATTTGCGACTTTGATGGGTTCATTTTCAAAATGACTGCTCTTTGGAAGTGGAGTTGATCCATGACTTGACTTTTATACAGGAAAACAATTTCTGCTGCAGATTTTGACTACCAAGTTGTTGAAGTTTATGGAGAGAATATTTTTAGTCAACAAAATTAGTAAAAGCAGACTTTGGCAAAGGAATGTAGACACCTGTGCTGGACCATATGTCTAGAAAAAGAGGAAAAAAATCAATCTTTTAGGCTAAGCCTAAGCCAAGTAAGTGATCTACTTTATAGTAAAAATTGTACCATCAGCATAATTATTATATTATGCCTAATACACTGGTAGTTAAAACTTTTGAATTCTGTTATATCTGCCGTCATGTAGTAAAAGAATGAAAACCATGAAAGCTGTATAATGTTCCTCACTGTCTGATTGGGCTGTTTTGAAGAAAACAGGTAAAGGATGTTTCTTATGCAGGTGGGAAGGCTAAATTTTAACCATTGACTTTTGTCATTATAACAGTCTGTGGGTCACTTTTGCCTTTGAGTTAATATTACCTTTTAATTACAGATTGAGGATGAATGCCCTGACAAAATTAGGGTGACACTTGGTGATTTTGTAGAATCCAGATATACTAGATTAAGGCTATTTCGGGTCTTAGCTCTGCATATTTCTAAAGCAAAATAAATTCTATTTTAAGAATGTGAATTAGATGAAGTAGGCGACTCTCCCACTTGTATATTTAAAAAAAATTCTTCCTTTCTTTAGTTTCATTTTGCTGATAATCTTTGGAATTTGGAAGGAGGTGACTTAGAAACAATACAGCCCTGTTCAAAGAAATGAATTTTTAAAATACTATAAGCCTTTACCACAACATTTCTTGTCATTTTTTGGGTGACTGGAGAAAGAATTAGCACATCCTTAGGATCATAAAAGCTTTTTCTGCCTTTGTGATTTATAGTATTAGCAAAGCGGTATTTTTTTTTTGGGCTGTTCCCCTCCTCTTTTAAAAAATGTTTTTGGAAGTAATAAGGCAAAATTACAAACAATAAATTATTGTAGTGATGGCTGTTCACCAGCCTGCACACCAATTCAGGCTGTACAGTACTTCCTGGAAGGTTATGGTTAATGTCACTTAATGAGTCCTTAGAACTGGTGTGCTCTCAGACACTTTGATGGGCTGTTAAATTTACAAATGTTCTAGGGCTATAAATTATCATTAAACATTGGGAAAGAAAGGAGTTTTTCTATGTATTTCACATGATTTATTTAAATTTATAACCCAGGAAGTTGAAAATAGGTAAGGATTTGGTGCTTCTGCTCATATATTGGAATTTAATCTGAATTTGGTACATTTCTGGATCTGAAGCAGAGATAAATTTGCATGAAAACAAATGCAAACTCTTACTAAGAAGTCAGATTAACTACTGATTATTCAGGGAGATGAATCTTAACTATTACGTGACCTCTTTCTTCTCCTTGCCCCAGTATTTCATTGCTCATTAGCGTCTTCACTGGCACCTCTAGATGAAATAAAGGGAAGTAGAACTGTGCGATGGTTAGGATTGCCTTGCATTTAGTCAGTTCTGGGCTTGAATACTTGTGAGTGTTCTACTTCTGAGACTCTAAGTCTATTACTCTAACTCAATCCACCTGAATTTTCTAAGAAATAAAATAAAAATAATAATATTGACATCAGGATGTTGTTGTAAGGCTTGACTTAGAGAATGTAAGGAAACTGATTTGCTAGGAGTTTAGCATAGCGGCATAATAGAGGTATTCGGTAAGTGGTAGCCATTATTACCGTTTTAGTACTAGTTATGCCATTCTAGCAGAAGTCTTGATAGAATCAGATACTAAACATAAGAAAACAACTGTACAACTGTGTTTAAATTAGTAATTTTTCAACCATAGCTTCATATTTTCACCTAAAAAGCTTTTAATACCCATACTCAAATATCCATATGTTGACCCCAACCTGGCAATTCAGTCAGGATATTTGAGGGTGAGACATGAGCATTTTATTAAAAGCTTCCTTGGTGATTCTGTGCCGCTAAGGGTAGCAAAGCACCTGAGAATCCCACTACTCTGCCATTCCTTAGGATGCAGTTTATCCATATGGCTCACAATGGATGCTAGGGCTCCAGACATCAGACTTACCTTCTAGGCAGCAGGATAGAAAAAAAATTAAGAGGAACATGTTCCCTCCTTCTAGTAGGTCTCATATTTAGACTTGTCACATGGTAGATACTTGATCACCTACTTGCTAGGGGAATAACCTATAAAATGGGGTCTTTTTTTTTTTTTTAAAGGCAGCCATGCATTCAGTTAAAAACTAGGAGAAAGATACAGGGTTACATTACAGTTCTGAAAATGATCAAATCAAGGCAAAGTCAAGTAGAGGAGGACGATATTATCTCCTGTTGAAACACCTCTGTCTTCAACACCAATCTCTTTTCACCTTAAAAAACAGCTCATCTAAAACCAAACTCACATCTTGTTTCTTCTATGTTAATAGCAACTAAAAGTCTACGAAAATAGTACCTGTGACATCCTCTTTCCCTGCTGCTTTTTTATCCCTCATTATTTTATCCATCGTTATTTAGTAGTGATGTTAATTACATGTTTTTTAGTTTAACGCACAGTTAATCCTCATAGTAAGCCTGTGAATTAGACATTAGTCCTATTTTACACATAAGAATAGGTTGGAAAGTAGTTCTGTCATGATCAGCTGCCTCAGAGAAGTGGATCCAGCAGGTGGATTCATGATTTGTCCGTCTCAAGATGCATTCTCTACAGCTTTGTGTTCCATGGTTTCCCTCACATAATCAGTTAGGAAATTTTGTTGATTGGACGTTAAATAGGCCACATTGTTTTAGGGGGATCCTTTTGGTTGAGAATACTAACATTGAAAGTCTCAGCATTTGTTTTTCTTTTGCCCTTGAATCAGGGACCCATCCTTACTGTAAAGAATGGCCACTTCTGGGCAGAGTGTCCCAATGTCACTTACTGTTGCAAGGATCCTTGCGGCGCTGAGGGCTGGAAGCAGAAGTCAGCTTCCTAACCCTGGGCCTGCCTGGTAGCTTCTTTGTGCTTCTTTGCCCTCCTTTATTCCACGCCCCCAATCTGTTTTCTCCTAGATGTTTCTGCTAAAGTTATCTTCTGCGAAGTCTGTCTGCCACAGTTATCTTCAGAAATGTAAATCCGATCACATCTTTCTTTTGCTTAAAATTCTTGGATTGTTCCACATTTCCTAAAGGATGATTCTTCACCTTCTAGCCTCATCTTCTCATATTAATATTTACCATTGTCCTCCCAGCCACTATTTTCTAGACATAACAAATTATTTTCCCTTCCCTAATGTTCCATTCTTTCTCACCCTCTTACACGTGGTGACCCAAATGTGGATTTTTCTTACTCCTCTATTCCACCTTATTGGTTCCTGTTTATTCTTCAATTCTCAGTTCACATGAGTTATCCCTGTTTCTTTGCACTTAAAGTTTTGCACACATAACTCCATTATTGCAGTAAGTATTTTATATTGTCATTATTTGCCTGTATTTTTTTCCTTTAGACTGTAAGTTAATAGGAGGGACTTTTCAACTCTCTTTTACCCCACCTTGTTTCCTTAATTATGCATGGTAGGGGACACTTAGTTCATACTTATTAAATATTCACTAAAGAGTATATATCCTGAAATGATTAACTCTTGGAATACATCGAATAAGGGTCTTTTGCAGTGTTATCTAATATTATGTTGCATTTGCCAAATATAGTGAAAAATAATTTGACTTTGCTCTCTTGAAAAGGAAGCAGCATTGAAAATACAGAACCCATTATTAAGTCAGAAAAAATGTATTCTTTGACCATCTCTTTTAGTTGACTTGGTACCTCTCTCATTTGGGAGACTGTATGTATAGACTTAGGCAATAGAAAAATGATTTTTAACTTTCTATGTATACTGTTCATAAATATGTAAATGCACAATCAGTTTGAAATAAGTAATTTAGAGTATTTGGTAATTTACGGTACAAATATTGACAGATTGCTGCTGAATTGGTGGTGAAAGTAAATGAAATGTGGCCAGCACAATTAGGAGTTGCCCAAATGGGAATGTTGTTTTTGTTTTTTAGAAAATGAGAAATGCCAAATGTTAACAAAGATTTTGTCAATATTCTTTATTGTTGCAGATTTGTGCAACTTCATTTATAAATGAAAATCAGATGAAGGTTGACAGAGCTGGAGTTGTTAAAGGGCTTGGAGGGAAGTGTCTGAATATGGCACTCTGCATCTCCTATCTGAGAAGTTCATTGAGGTTTGCTATTGTCAGCCTACAGTGCTTCTGCAGAGATCTATAGCTATTTAGTGCCCTCGGGCTGATTTCTTTTGGAGATCTGTTTACAAATGGAAAATTGGAGGAGTCATAGTTTTGTAGCCAGAGGTAGAAGCGTAGGTCTTGGCTCTGTATACTTTCTCTTAGAGAAACAAGTAAGCTGTTTTTTTCTGTTATTCACAATTAATAGAATATGAATGTGTGGGGGGGCTAAGGATGGTGATGCTACTGAAAGACAGAAGAAGGGCCAGCTGATGTAGGGTTCAGAAGGAGCATGATTTAGATTAGAATTTCTTCCTGCATTTTAATTTGCTTTGATTTTTTTTTTTAAATTATTTGCCAAGACTTGCATGGATGACATGCAAGATCAAGTGGAGGTGTGCTATGTAATATATTCAGCTAAATTTTGGTTTCTCAACAGTTTTGCTCAATGCCGTTAGTTACTTCACTCATAAAACACACATTTATAAGAGTACACAACTGGCATAGGCACATTGAGAACATGAAGAGAAACGATTCTGGGCATATTCCTTGAGAAAAAGGTAGAATGATTTTCTAAGCAAAAATATGAAAAGATACATCATTCTTTTTCAATTTTAGTGGACATTATCCCAAGTTGTGCATTCCATAAATTAGGCAGTCAGGCATTTTGACATCTTAGTCAGAGACTCAAGTGGCATGTCATACATTCCTTCTTGTTTTGTGTAAGTTTTCTCCAAAATAGCAGACAAAAGTAGTTATTTTCCTTCTCATTCTAACCTGGACTCTGAAACTTTGGTGTGCTAAAACTGTCAGGAAAATTGTGCCTATCCTGTCATCGCCAAATCTGACATTTCTGAAGATTATGCCAAATGTGTTTTCTGACACATTTCAGTTGATTCAAGCTGAGAGGTACTTCTTATCTTTTGATTTGTCAGTCTACTGGCCTGAGGAATATAACTACAGTCCCTGGGAATCATATGACATGTGGAAGCTGAATCACTGTTTTCAACTGCTGTCAATTAGTGTTTGGAAATGGAAGAAAAAAACCCAGTGCGTGAGAATGTCACAAGTTCATATAATGAATTTTGTTTAAAATGAATTTCATTCTCTTTTTTTTAACTACTATCAAGTAACTGAAATACATCAAGATTTTATTATCAAATTAGCACTGAAATACTCAAATTCTCTCCTTTGGCCTTAGTTGTTCAAAAGAAACAGAGGAGAATTACTGATCAAGCTGAATATTTTGGATTGCATGTATACTACCCACATAAAGATATTGTGCCAAGAATGGGCTTGGTACATAGTAGGAGCTCAGAAAATCTTTGTGTAATGAATGAATGAAAGATTGTAGGTTGTATATTGGGTCTTTTTTTTTTCTTGAAATCCATGATTTATTAATTAATTAATTTATTTTAAAATAGAAACGGGGTCTTGCTGTGTTGTTCATGATTTATTTTGTTAAAACAGAGACGGGATCTTGCTCCTGGGCAGTCTTCCCCACCTCAGCTTCCTGAGTAGCTGTTACAATAGGTATACACCACTGTGCCCATCTTGAAATGCGTTATTTTGAATCTGAGTTTTTTATAGTTTCACTTACTATAAGTGGATGCCCTCCTGTAAGGCAAAAAATTAAACTATATTTTGTTTCCACGTCTATTTGGATTTCACTCTAGCACCAGCAGAGCACTTCAGTCCACATCCTGTGTTGCCCATTCTCACAGTTCTCCCACTAGAAGGTAGAAAAGAAGAGTAGTACTTATTTTATTAGTAGTTTATAATTCTTCCTATTTACTTTTGAACAAGTACAAACTCTTTGGGACAAACTTGCCTCTCAGTACACATTTTCTTTTCTTCCTATTTTACTTCCTTTCCTGCTTCATTGTCAGGTCTGAAGTTGCAGATAATGGCAGCGGGGAAAGCTGTTGTGAGCTTTGGGTGATGATGCTGGCAGTGACTCTTTACCTGCTTCTCTGATTAGAAAGCAAGCTTCCCAAGAACAGGCAGAAATCTGTTCTATCAATTTGGACATCTCTCTCGGTTTCTAGTACAGTTACCAGCATCTGGTTGGTACAGAATGAATGTTCCTAGAATTAATGATTGAGTGAGTAGGAAATACTGCTCCAGTTCCATTTTCTCCTGTATGTGGAGACTCTCTCTGTGTGTGTGTGTGTGTGTGTGTGTGTGTGTGTGTGTGTGTGTGTGTGTGTGTAATGTTTAGTTTTTTAATGGGTTTAAATTTCATGGTAAGGTAGGATAAGAGTAGTGGTATCTGCTGAACCAAGGTTAATATTTTCTGTGTTAAAGCTGAAGATACGCAGTGGGCAAAAGCCTTTAGATTTGGTTCTTGGTGATCCTTCCATAAAAGTACATTAAGGGTGGGTCAGGGTTTCCTCCACAAAACTACTGATGTGCTCTCTGTCGTTAGACATAAAGATCAGGCAAGGAGTAGAAACTCCTTGATCCTCTAATTGGCTCCTGGAAGAAAATGAAATGTTAGGTCTGGCTATTTTCACATGTAATCAAAAGGACCTGAACTCATTCAAATTATTATTTAAATGTATAAAAACATGATTTTTGTTTGTTGAATAAAAAGCATTGGCTCCCAAAAGTTTTCACAGTGTCATTTTGTAAGATTATAACTTGTAATGAGTATTTACTGATGCATCTAACTTCCCAGATGTAGCTACTGTTCAGATATTTTTGATAATTGACAGAATACTTTCTATTAGCAACTGAAATGTGGCTCTTTTCTTTCTTCCTTTTTCTAAAAAAAAAAGTATTTATGTATATACATACATATAAAATACACATATAAATATGTATGCATTTTATTTATGTCTACATTTGTGTACATGTGTATAAAATATATACATACATAAAATATGTCTATGTGTGTGTATATATACGTATATATATGTGTGTGTGTGTATATATATATATATATATATATATATGTATACATTTGAGAAGCTCTGGAGCTTTGTTTTTATTTATTTATATATTTCCTAAAAAGATTGTGCATGGACTTTATTCGTGTATACTTCCTATACTGCATCAGCTCTCAGTTACCCACATGTGGTTTATTCAGCCTTGGGATTTATCTGCAGAAATTTTTCAAGTCCTGGGCTGCTCTGCTATCATCATTTGTATGAATTATGTTAGTGTCATCAGTGTATGCTGTGGTAGTGCAGCCTAAACCAAGCATAGCTGGGAAGGCAAATCAACCCATCCCCTCTATATTATATTCTAAAGCAAAATATTTATCATTTTTGTCAATCTTTTCCCATTTGGAATCATTCTACCCATTGTTAGCACAGTTGACTATGAATTACATTGTGCTCTGATTAAAGATAAAGTACCACATAAAATAAAATCTTATAGTTTGCTTTAATTATCCAAACTTCTTTAGTGAAATTAAATCCTTTTGACTTGATCAAAGGTGCTACATGGAAAGGTTTGACTGAACTTGGGTTACTGATTTCAATATAATAGTTATTAAATCCAAACATAGTTTTTCTATCTCTCTAACCCCCTGCTTAAAATACAATACTAGATCTTGAAATATTATTTGAAGAACAATTTATAAATGCAAAATTATTGTTTCTTGTTTTGTTTATTAAGTATCTTTGGGTTTTAACCATAGTCTATGTATATTTCTTATTTTATGTAAACGAGGTGTGTCTAACTTCTGACCCATTCATTCAGTGTAAAACACAGCTTTTGCCGTAACTAGAGGGAGGAAAAGATGGAAGAACGACCCCTCCCTTTGTGTTGATTATATCTCCACCTGCCTGAGGTTTCTTATCATGGGATAAAAGAGTGATTAGTCAGATTTTAAGTGAAGCAAGCTTTTAGAGTGCAAAAGAATTTTTTTTGTTTGTTTGTTTTTTGGTCTGCTCTCTAGAAACCAGAGAGGAAAGGATGCATAATGGGATGCTGTACTTGTGCATTTCGGCAAAGATCTAATCTTTTTGAATTCATTGCTTGTGAGTTATTATTTCTAATCATACGCTTGATTGATTCCAGCTAAATGACTGTCTGACTGCAAAGGCAGGGGTGTTAAATCCAAAACTGTAAGTGCGCATTTTAACTGAAAATAGGGATCATCATGGAATGCCTTCTCAATCAGTAGTGCCTGATACCACTCCCCCCACCCGAATATATTTTTAAATAGAAATTCTCTCTTATCCTCATGACGGAACAGAGCATCACAGAGCATGATTGAGCTCCAAGAGAGAAGATTGAAACCGTGGAGGGGATATCAAAGTGATAAAAACTGAGGCTTCCATGATGCCACAATGAGTGTAGTTAATATGCTACTTTATTAGTCTGACAAGCCAGTCAGGTGCCCCTTAAAACTCCAATTTGTGATTACCTTGTCATTTTAAATATTTTTTTTTCTTTTTTTTTTTTTAAGGTGGAAGAGAAACAAGGTTAGTGGTAATTTCTTTTTAGAAGTAGAACATTCTCTCAATGCTTTTTTTGCATGAAAATCTAATAGATAACCTAATTTTCTTTTGGCAGTTAGGTATTTTCCAACATCATAATATTTGTGGCTCCTAAATAATTTGTTTAAAATAGAACAAGATAAAGTAAAATCCCATGTCTGAAAAGGAAATGGCAATAAAAGCTGAGCTTGCTATACATATGTCATAATTTTTTGGTATCACTTTTAAAAGATAGTTGTTAAAGAATTAAACATTTCTATATAGTGCTCATTATATTATCATAACTTCTTAATAAGATCTGTTTATTATATTACTTAGATCTTTGCCTTTCTTGCTTTAACATGGCACAAATATTCAAAAGTTCCTTCCAGATTTTTGAGAGAAAATGTTACATAACCAGGAGTCTTAGAGGAAATTCAGGTGAATGTCTTGGCATGGCCATCCTGAAAGCTAAGATAACCATTAGTCTTGGAGAAAAGACTTTTCTGTAGAGGCAGCTGCAAGTACTCAAAGATGATATGTGTGTTTTGCCTTCAAAATGGGTAGGGTGATTAATAGACACAAGACAAATAGTCTGAACACCTTCATGTGTCAGAATACCATCTAAAGCTGAGCGTTTTCTCATATGACTTATTTTTTAACGGTATACTTTAATGATAATTTAAAAATAAATTGCAAATTTTATATAAGGTAATACTTTGTATATGATTTGACATTCTCTAAAATACTACCTAATGTTATGAAACCACTTGAAATTTAAACATTGTCAACGCTATGTTAATATGTCAAATATTCAGTTGGTTTATGGTTTAAAAGTAAAATTTTAATTTTTTGTCAGTATCACAAAGCTTTCTTCTGGAAGATCCATCCAGTTTTGTCTTATGCCTGGGGAAGAGATTGATGTTGCCATGAACCAGTTCCAGCAAAAACCATTATCTGTGTAATTAGTGCAGCAGTGATATTGTGGGGATATGGATTATGTGTGTAAACTATACAGTGTGTGATAGTTGTGTGTTAATCTGTTTATGAAGGTTCATTAGATGATGAGTAGGAACAGGTGCTAGAACCACTGAGTTCTCTGAGGATCAAAAGGTTAGATAAACTGCTTTTAGGATTTATGTAGGGTCGTGATTTTCATGTCAGTTTAATTATCCTTATGTTTTACAAGACTGTCAATCAAGATGCCTAGAAATCATATGGAATTGGAGGCTCTGAAAACGTTTGAGTCTTTTCTGATTGGGTTTATCTGCTAATCATTCTTTTCATGATGACCTTAGTTGAAATGAAAAGCTGTTAGAACTACAAGGCCTGCTTTAGTGTCAGAAGAAGATTTAATCAGGAGTCTATCATCCAGTGAGAAAAATGCCTTTCATTCTCTTTTCATTTATTTGAAATTACTTAGTGATTCAGGAATCTCTTATTATTGGGGTCATTTACTTTGATTTTTAACTTAGCAATGTAACTCTCGAAATACTTTATGTAAATGATTTCCTTCAAGGTGCACTGTGTTTAAAAAGCTATCAATCAGTTGAAAATTGTTTTTAATTTATTTCACTCTAGAAGCATGATCTGTCAGGAGGAAATTGAGAGAGAACAGAAGTTCATATAGCAAGGGTCATACTATGCCATCCAAGCATCAGTTTTTAACGGGTTTTTGGTGTTTTCATTTTAGGATATTTAAAATATCTTGAAGATTATTTTAATTTGGTGGTAGTAATTATACTGGCCATATTACAGTTAATAACTTGCATATCATTTCTTTAACCCCACAGGCATAAAAATAAAGAAACTTAGATGATATTAAAAAATATCCTCAGCAATTCTTCTAGGCCTGTTACTTTTATAAAACACTTGAGATTTTATTTTTATTAGTGTAAGACACTTAGAAATGAGTAACTAGCAAATAAACTTAGTGATATAATTCAAGTTTATATTGCTTGGTTAATAAAATGTACAAAATCACAGCCTTTCCCTAGGTTTTCCTTCATCATTTTTTTCTTTATTGCAAAAGAAAATTGTTAAAGTTATAGAGTTTCAAGTCTTTTAGGAAATTATCTTCAGTTGTTTGTCTTACTTTATCACTGTTTATAGATGATGAAGCAAATTTTGTGGCTTTTGCCAAAGCAATGAGTCTTTTAGAAATTTTGTTTGGAAACTATTTATTTTATTCCCTGTTTTGCTACTGAGTTTGTATATCTAGAAGTTTATTTCCTTTAACTTTTATTCATCTAAGAGGATTCTGGGATCTTATTGCAGATTTTACAGTCTGGTAAACACAAAATGTATTCTCATAGTGACTCTCTTCCATTCTCAGCAGTTCATTAAGTAGGCTTTCCCTGTATTAATACAGTGACTGACAGGAATATCACAACCTCGGTCTTTATGTTGGAGAGCTGCTCACAGCTTTGTTCCAGTTCTTCACTGTGCATTGCAGTGATTTACTTCTGTGTGTTTCTATATCCTGATTAAACAAAAAGCATACTCCCATTGATAACTTTTTAATACTAATTCTGTGTAGGCTTTGACAGTTACCAATTATGTTTACTGTCTAATCAAGGTAGATATTTTGGATGAGCTTTTTTTAAAACAAAAATTGTATTTCAAATTATATTTTAAAAATAATTTTTACTTGACCAGTTTTTTGCTTGCTTGGGCTATGGATGTTTGCCATTTCTAGTAACAAAGAGGCTTTCCTGGTTTTAACCTGTCTGGTTTTAAGAGTTTGGAGGAGGCCATATAAGATGATCTTACTTGACATTCCTCAATAATTCATGTATTTCCGAATTCTATACAATTTTATTATATTGTTACAATGCAACTCATTATAAATGATATAGAAGGTATAATTAGTCAACTTTACGTATTTATCAGTAAAATTTGCCTCCCAAGAAACATCAGAAATGAATAAGAGAAATAAATGTAGTAAAACAACCCAAGATAATTTTCATGCAGATGCTTTCTATTGAATGATGATATTTGAGACATGCTAAATTTATGTTCAAACCCATTGTTAACTTCTGAAGAAAGTAGATACATTTGAAGGATATTCGTTAATCATTGCTAATGCCTACTTTCCATCCTATGTTAATGTTATATTAATATGTTGTCAAAATTACTGTGCAGATAGGAACAGAAGCAGTTACCCATTTAGTTTCCCTAAATGAAAACCAGCAGAGAAAATGATTTCAAATAACTACTCCTTCTGGATTCATTCCTTCATTCACTGCTACCAGTGTGCTTTTCATTACTAATCAAGTCAAGGACTTGGGTTCATGCTGTATTCAACTAGCTAATTTCATTCCTTTTCAATATCGAAATTGCCCATCCCAGCCCTGGCCTGCTCCTTCAGCAACATTTATCTTTGGAACCAGTTGAAAGATCAGTGTGACTACAGTAGCACAAACTTAGATCCCCAATTTAAATAATTATAAGCTCATGCTCTGTGTCCTGTCGTATTCACATATTCACAATTAGAACCCAGAATTCTTAAAAAGAAAAACAAAGGAAGTAATCTTCTGGATGTATGTGTTTGTGTCACTGAAATAGAAAAAAGAAAACCTAATATATTTACATACAGGATTTGAAGGATCATCCAAATAATCCCAGCCCCCTTTTACTATGTTGAGGAATACGCTAAGCCAAGACTTGAACAAATGGTTTTACCTTGTTTTCTGTGGAATTTTACAAACATAGGTTTTTGTTGGAAATGTGTGATTTTACATTGCAAAAAGGTGTAGGCTGGCACAGTGTTTGGTTCATTGTAGGTTAAAATATCGACTAATGTTTCATTTGTACTTACCAGTTGAATGTAAAACGATTTTAAACAGTCTCTTCTGTGATACGGTTTTTGTAGCTTTTCTTAAACTATGGCATTTCCAGCTTGGTTTTTATGTCATTATTTTTGTCGATGGGCTCTGGCTTCATATGCGTGGTGGAGTGATAAAGCTGTGTTGCTAGGCAGAGTTCTTCCAGGCAGTTCATGCTGGGCTTCATATCTGTCATTGCCCCACTTTCATGTTTCTATGAGGATGGAAATGATTTGAGACAGAATATCATTGGGAATAGGCGCATAGTTAAATGCCCAGGTCGCCTGATTCTCCATTGAGTCATCATGAGTGTCTCTGAACAGCGCCAGTGGTATTCTTGGCACGCGAGGCTCAGCGGGAATAACACTGAAATAGCAAAGATTGAAACCTGCATTGCTAGAAAATTCTCTGCTTGCTATATGACCTTTTCGGTCTTCTACCTTTGAATATGTGCCTATGCCTCGGTGCTGCTATGGAAGGCTCAGGGCTGCTAGAAAAAGTGCCAGGGAGAAGACAAGAAGAGATGTGAATAAAATGAACAATTGGTGACACAGTTGTATTAATTTTTCAGATATTCATGGAATTTATATCAGAAACTTGTGACTTTGACACCGTATGCATTGAAAAATAATCAAAAGGTAATTCTAGTTTTTCAATGGCAAAAATTAAGAAAGGATTAAAAAAAGAGATAGCGTTTTGTGATGATTCAATAACAGCATGACAGTTTTATCAAAGGAATAGAGTGGCCCCAAACAGTCTACAAGGTATCATGTTGAGTCTTAATAGTTGACAAAAACAACTGAATCTTGGCTTTTTCACGTAAAGTGATTGGCTGTATGAATATATAAATTAACAAGATCTTGCAGTCAAAGTGCTATGTGTTTATTAGGCTTTACAAAATGTCTGCCAGGCTGTGGAACCTCTTCAAGCGGGGCGGGTGTGCCGTGAGGCTGGTCTGCTCAGCATTTCTCTGTAAATGCTCCTCTCATGATATGCCTGAAAACCTTCAATATTATAATAATGCTAATAAAAATGGAAAACTCTGAATTCTTTATAGATGCATAAAGAAGTGTAATTTCTCTGTGACCTGAATAACTCTTCGAAGGGCTCTCTGGCCCCTTTGAAAGAAGGCAGCTCTACTATACTGCTTTGTGTTCCTTTGAACATCTTGCTATCTGACTATTTTAAGGACGGAAATAATAGAAGAGAATTTAACTCGGGGTTACATTTTGAAGGACGGGTGGGATTCCCTCCCACTCCCACCCTGCAATTTTCCCCCTTCCTTTTCTATTGAACATTGCTATCTGTCCTAGCTTCTAAAATGAGAGGTGATCTTGTTGATGAATACAATTAAATGATAATATAATTATTCACTGATTCAGACTTTTCCACCTTTTGGTTTTGTCCCTTTGAGAATCATAAATTGGATTTGTTATCACGACCTTTCAAGAGGCACCGTTCAGTCATCTTATTCTAGTCGGCGGCAGGCAGGGGCACGGTGGCTGGAGGAGCGCTAAGGTGGAAGGCACAAGGACTGTGTGTCTGAAGGCCTGTGGCCTTGGGAAGCAGGGCATGTGTGATGCAGGTAAATTTAGGGAGAAACAATTTTAGCAGAGACCCGTTTTCTCTGCGTAACACTGTGGTGGACGTTGGGTGAGGCGACTTCGGGGATGCAGCCTCCAGCTCTTGCATGGGCTCTGCGGTACTTTTTCTTCCCCGTTTTTGCAAGGATCAGCATTGGGGGCACTTGCCGTCTTTTAAGCCCTCTTCTGCTTAGGAATTATTTTTCTGATTTTGACGTGGATCTACTACTCCTGCCACTAATGTTAATAACCAGGGGAGAAAGATCAAAGGAGGCCAAGTCATGGGAAGACGCGAGGAGGGCTGGCATGGCAGACAGTTAGATTTAATTACTAGTCTTACAGGTAATTTTAGTAATGACAGATTTCCGTTGTTGTTTAAGTGAATGGAAATTATTGGTAGTAAATTCTCATTGTTTTTGTTTCTTTGTGTGAATTTGGATGCTGGGGTAGAAACTGTACCCAGCCATACATGATAACAACCAAGTGCATTTTGTTAGAAATGTAGAGGGGATACCCTTTTAATTACATCGTATAATGTTAGTTGGTCTTCTTTCCAATTTCCGTCTTAATTTAACAGCCACTTGATTATTTGAGATTTTTTCTTTTATAAGTTATGGTAGCTGTATACATATGCATATGGAATATGCAAAGCCCATGTTTTGCAGGAAGAAGTGAAACACTCAGAATTCAGTGTATGAAGACAGCAACCAGGAAGTTTTGTAGTGCTTCGTTTACTGAATATGTCACAATTAGAAAGCCACTATTTAGTGTTTAATGAAAAAGCCTAGAGCCCTCCCAATTCTAGTAAAGTGTTCCGTTGGCTGGGTATTTGGACATTCACAGAAACTGATCTCTTCGTTCAGTTTCTGGAATAAACCGAGTCTTGGGACCAGCCTGCTTGGGGCCATCATTAATGCCATTGTGGATAAAGGGTGAAGGCTGTGGCCACATGCAGCCCTGCTGACACTTTGTGAAAGGTGAGCCCAGCCGTGAAGTCGTGGATGTGTCTTGCACAGCAGGGAGATAAAGCACAGCCATGAAGTTATAGTTGACTTGGTGCCTCCATCTCCTGCTTTAAGGGGCCCCTCTCTTAGGAGCTCAGGACCCTGCTGCTCGTGGCATCCTGGCACCATGACATGCAGGGGACAAAGAGAATGTTTTGCAGAGAAGATATTCAGCTGAGATAGGCAGGCAGAAAGATCTGTCTACATGGGACATAAGATTTGAAAGGATCTGCATGAACGAGAAGGAAAGCGAGAGTTTGAACAGTGAATTTTTACGATGAATGAGGCTTAACATTTTAAGTTGTGTATGAGACTGTGGGCCACAGCATGGGAATCTGTCTTCGTTTTGTTGCATCGATGGCTACATCAAGTCTCCTAACACGGTTGCTCAAGAGGAGGTACAATGTGAATCACAGAATGGTGGAGCCATTTGGGGACTGCACTGAGAAGCAAGCATTCTGAGCAGCAAACAAGACACCTAGAGGCCGGCATCTGTCATTTAGTTTTCGAAGCCTTTGCTTCAGGGAAACTTACACGTTTCTATGTGATCAGTGCAACTCATGCTTCAGAATTAATTGCAGCAGCAGTGATGTAACATTGCCAGCCCTCTTCAGAGAAGAACTCGGTCTGTGTTCGTTTTGACGTTGCTGAACGTTGTTTTCCTCATATGGTGCTGAATTTTAAAAAATTCCATGAAATTTGTGAGCAGATGGAGAGTAGATCGCTTGGACTACCAGGCTCTGACGGCTTATCTGCATTTTATTGTGAAGGTGGCAGCTTTGGAAGGTTATGAGAGAAGTGTTAGGGGGAGGAGGAAATGCTGAAGGATATAATAGGTTTGTCTGGTCCAGGTCTTTTTATAGATGTGGGTCATGCACAGTAAGCAAGGTGAGGCCCTTTGTGACACTGAAGATTTATTTGTTTTTTGCTTTCCTCTCTCCTGTGGCCACACACTCCCTCCTTCCTCTCCCCCTCCATTTCCATAGCAAGTTTGGGAGAAACTTTGTTGAGAGGTGAAGGAGAAAAAGAAGACCAACTTTGAATTTTTAGCTAAAAAGATACAAGTTCGGCTACCAAATATCATAGTCTCTGTCATGATGAGTATTGATTTAAACTGTAGCAACAGATTTTTAAAAATCATTTGTAATATAGGTTAGTAAAATCTGAAATCTGTGAAAAAATAGAATTCGTTTTAAAGGTTTTCTTTACCTGACATGGCCAGAAAGCAAAATAGACAGTGTTGTCTTAAAACAGTTTTTTTAAGGTATTGATTAATTGGTCTCAAACTCTACTGCAAATGTTTGGAGAAGGAAAAGAAATGTGTGCAGTGTCCTCTCCAGAAGGCAGCAAGTTAGCCTGCTCACCGTTTTATTTAAGTTTGTGCGAGTGTGCTTCCCACCCAAGGGTGGGAGAATGCTCATAAACCTCCACCATTTTCCATTCTAATGTATTGAAGTATGTTATTAGTCATAATAGTCTGGTTCAGAAATGTTTCATTTGTATATGCAGACAATCACTTTTAGGATATACACTTCATATTGGCTTTCACTGCAGTGGCAGATTTTTAGCATTTTAAACACAACTTCAAAACTCAAGGCTAATGGCAGAGTGACTATATTCATGTTTTTCTTTCAATTAGCTACCTATTATTAACATAGTTATATTAGATCTCTGTACCTTTAAGAAAGATTGGATAGAGAAACAAAACATCAATCCATTTAGGATTGGAGAATACAGATTTGTGGAAGCAGGGTTAAGAAGTATTAAAATAAAAAATTAACGATGGAGAGAAAAAAAATAGGACTATTCCTGGCATCAGCATACTCCAGGAGAAAGCCTTTTCTATTCATTAATGTGTAAAGTCTGTATTTAAAGGATATCAGAGTGCATTGTTCACAAAGCAAGGGGAAAAGATGGGAACTAATATTTATAGAATGCCTACTACAGCTGTGATATTTTGTAGCCTTATGAGGCAGGAATTATCATCTTGATTTTATGGAAGAGGAAATTGAAGTTTTAGAGATATTATGTAACCTTCCAAAGTCATGAAGCTAATATGTGGTTCAGGTAAAAATTCTTCCATACCACATTACTAGTTTCTCTCTCTTTCTCTCTCTCTCTCTCTCCCCCCCCCCGCCGTGTTGTACATGCATGTGTGTGTCATGTGTGTAGGAAGATAAAAGCTATTTTAAAAGTTAAGGCCAATGCTGTTCTAATCTGTTCTTTACTCTGCATTAAAGCTTGGTGTGTAGGCAAATCATATGAGTTGGTGAAAATCAATTATAATATTTATTATGCCACAGTTTGGAAACAGACTTTTTTTATTTTTTAAAAAAAGTCAAGTAAAAAATGGCTTCATTGCATTAAATATGTGCAATAGCTATTTGTCTGAGCACATATAATTCTTAAGATTTGCCATACTTGAGTAGCTGGATGATAGGGCAGAGGACTTGGTCATGCTGCATTGATTTGGAGCAGGTGCGCCCTGTTGAGTGCTATTCACAAGTGTAGTCCACTGCTCTTGTCTGTTTTTGATCACCTTCTCACCTTGAAGTGACCTAAGTGATATTATACAGGAAACAGGAGTTTTATTAAAATGAGAGTGATACTCCATCCCCTAGAAAACCATTTTATCCAGTGCCAAGAGAAACAGAAATACTTGCCTTCCCCCTGCTTCCTCCCAGTGCCCCCTATGGGCTTTAAAAGGGGAAGAAAGCCTGTTATTGAGGACAATATTGAAGGGAAGAAAGGTTGGGGAAGGCAGGGAAAAGGGAGGTTCTTATAAGAACAATGCATTCTCTGTGTTATTTAAATAGTATGTGACTTTAATTCTCAGTCAAAACCTGTTGAAATATGTTTGGATCAACGGCACCGCTTTTGTACCCAAAAAAAGAGAAAGGTGCTGGCAATGAGCCATATTGAAATTTTGGGTTGAGAGTTTGAAGGTGGAATTGTTGAGGTGGCGGGTGTGGTGGGGTAAAGGTCATAATAGCAACAGGATGTACCATTTGCAGACTGGTAGGTCAGCTTTAAATCTCTAGGTAGCTCAGGTTTATTGCTCCTGTAGGGTTTCTCACTGTTATCATGACGACCATCTGCTAACAGTGCAATTTTCTGCTGTATTCGTGTGTTTAGATAAAAGAAGATTGCAAAAAAATTACCAAATAAAGGTTTACCTCATTCTCCTGGCAGGTAACTTTTGTCTAATGTGCTGAGTTATGCTCTCAGCATCATGTACAGTCAAGAGAGCTGATCCTCTCTGCTGGGTCATACATATGCTTTCCTTCCTAATACCCATAAGAGGCATTAGGGGGGATGGAGAAGAATATAAACACAGAAACCACATCCTAACAGCTGCCTCTAGTTAGCCCTGCTTCCCTCCATTCCACTCCCCAGCTTTTAAATCTTACAGCGGCACCTAATTTGTCCCACATGGCTTTCCTCCCAGTGGAACCACTGGCCCTTTTTTCGCTGCCCTTTTTGATCAAAAGCAAACAGTTATGAAGAATCAACTAGTTTAACTAGTTTAGGCCACTGTCATTAGGCTGCTGGTGTGCAGGTGCCTATGAATAGTCAGGAGAAAACCATTTGCAGATTGGGAGAGACTTAGAACACAGTCTGAACCTGTTTAGGTGCCAGTGGACCTATGACAGCATCCCACAAGCAGGCACTCTATGGAATTAGTCAACTAAGTGAGAGGATGAACCACTGAGTGAACTACCGTGATGTGAATAGGTGAGTGGTGTTTGGCCTAGTGGGGTAGATCAGAATCACGTAGGGCGCTTAAACATTTCGTACACTTGCCAACTCCTGCTACTGACATTCTGCCTCTCTTTTATTAAGTCTGACAGTGATTAATATATATAGAACAGATCTGTGTTCCAACATGTCTGCACAGCAAGTGGGTTGCAACTTGCATTATGATATTTATTTTTTTAAGTTCTAATTATTTTTTCTTATATGTGTACTCATGTCTCTATTCCTTCTTCCATGTTATTTTTTGAATACAGTGAGACCAAAGATAGATGCTTGTAGAGCAGTGTGCTGAATTAAGTTATTTCCTTCACTGAGAGTAGTGTTCTGTTTCTCTCTTCCAGCTCCTCTTTATTTCTTAATGTTGCTGAGAAGTAAGACATGAAAGCCATACAATGAATGTGCTCTTCTTGTGAGTTTCAAGATAGGAAATTGGGTCTGGTTTTAAAAAAAAAAATCAGAGCCAGGTGCAAGTCCATAGTCCCAGCTACTCGGGAGGCTGAGGTAGGACGACTGCTTGAGCCCAGGATGGCAGTGAGTCACGATAGCACCACTGCATTCCAACTGAGGTGACAGAGTAAGACCCTGTCTCTTACAAAAAAAAAAAGGGGGGGGGATTAATATTAGTGACTGGGACTAGCCATTCTCTTATAGATACTTAGCTCTCTAATAATTTATCTTTTAAAATTATCTGAATTTTAAATGCATATTGCAGAATATTACTGGTTCATGTCCCTGAGGATTTGAGAAATGTGTGTACTTCACTTTGAAAAAAAAAAGTACCTGAATTAGTCCTTACAAAATTACCTTGTCCTTATGGTTTTGCCAAAGAACTGATAACGCTTTTTGTAAGGTAAGGAATAAACCTATCACAGCTTGCCTTGAAAGGTCATTGTCTCTTGCAAAGCAGATTAACTTTGTTCTATAAGCAGGAACCACACTGCCGCTCTGTAAAACTATACATATAAAGTAAATTTCTGCTATCATTTTATCATTTTGGTTTGCTCTTGTAAAAGAAATTTCATGCCTACCAGTTTTCACTTGCTAACATAAGTCACAACTCCTCATGGTTAGAGTGTCAGGACCGATGAGAGTAGTGTTTGTAGCTTGCTTCCACTTCTAACATTCTTTGCTTTCCGTAAATGTACTTTACCAAGCATGGGAAACACGTGTAAAATACTGATGACAAATTTGGTAATTTAATATTTTTGATGTTGTTGGGGCCAGTAGTTAGTAGATGAGCCACAGTAGTAATTTAAGTGAACTTGCATTTTATGGAAGTGAATGACTAAAATGGAACCTTTCCCTTGGTTCATGTGTATTGTTCAGAATGAGAATGCTGTTCTCCTGAGGTATGGCCTATTAATCTCAGTTAAGTGTAAATCCTCATGTATCAGAGCCAGTGATTTATCCTGTCACTTAGAAAAGCCCCTAAATTTATATGAAAGCGAGGGATAAAAATTGCCATGATATTTCCTTGAGAAACTACAGTTAATTCTTTCCTTTATAAGCTAAGAATGGAATGGGGAAAAATTCCATTAAAAGGAGTAGTGACTCTTTGATGCACCTTGAACTACAACCTTCCTTATAGTAGCTAATTCATCTAGAGTGTCCAGGAAGGAGGAGTTCTGCTTAAATCTGCTTAATCCTTTAAACAATGGAACAGTTATAACTGCTCTCATTGCAAATGTTCTAAAATGTCACAGTCATTACAAGACGTGGTTTGACAAAGTATGGTGAGTTTTCTCAGTGAACCAGGACCCTCATTAAGAACACCATTTATTGAACTCTTTGGTCATACCAGAATGCACTCGGGAGCCTTCGAGGTCTGTAGGTTTAGCCTGATTTTTTTATGATTTTTCCCAGATGGCTGCGTCTCCTGCCTCCTGCCAATATCTAGGGCTTTTTATCCCAAAGTCCATGGCCTTTAGTCACTGTGCTCTTCTAATTAGTATTTTTTTCTTTCTTTCTTTTTCCTCCTTTGTGATGATTTCTATTCTCCTCTGCCACGTCTAACCACTGGGAACCTGCTCCGACTTCCAGAATCCCAAATTGGCTTTCCTTTCCTTTCTCCGTTTGTAACCTAGGAACAGTTTGAGGATTTCTAGTTGAATCCAGATAAGTATTACCATGTAATTAAGTCAGATTATTAGTCCTGTTCCCAGCTAGTGAGGTATTTGGGGGATGGAGGGAGAAATGCGCTGCTCACTCTACCTCTGTTCTGCTGACAAAGTCTATGGGCTCTGAAACTGCTGTTTTCTTTTAGCTTGAATCTTCCTTTGTTTTGTTCCTGATGTTCTGGGTTTCCTAAGTGTAGGCCAAAAAATGAGAAGCAATTCCACTTTCCCTTCTAAGGGCAGGCTTAATAGGCTCTGATTTCTATCTTTACCCGATAGTCATTGTGACTTTTTTCTTTATTGGAATGGTTATTTGTTGGGATGCTACATCCACATACATTACCAGGCCTGTTTTGAGGTAATGAAGTCCTAACTTCTGCCTCATAAATATATTCTCTCAGTATTCAGAGTTACAAACATTTTATGAAAAGCCGGGTTATAGATAGTTAAGTGAGGTGCCTGTGGATTTTCCAAATTTAACTCCTGTGTTAAATGGATACTGAAAACAGCTCCTCATATGGAACATGTTTTTGCTCTGAGTCCCATTAATAATGTGCACATTTTCTGTGATCATAAATTACCATTCCTTCTTTGCCTCCTCTGTGAGTTCACATCTCTTTCCCAAAATTAACCAGTGTTAAATTCAGAGTAATGCTCATTGTTAGTATTCAATAAATTAAGGATAGTTTAAATACATGCAGTAAGGCTGGAAAGGGGAAAATAATTGATTCCTAGAAAGCTGTGAATGACTCCAAAAACACAGGTTTTTGAAAAAACATCTTACATGTTTAGTGAATATTGTGGCATACATAGTTCATTGTCTCAACGGGTCATCATTATGAAGTTAAATTCACAGAACTTCAGGTTACCTCCATAAATTATGTAGGTGTTTTTGTTTGTTTGTTTTGTTTCTGTAAAGGCAACAATCAAAAGGAAAAGGAAAAAACGTGAGTTAAAGAATTTGAAGCACCTGGCCCAATGTCTAGCCACTAAGAAGTGCTCGGTTAATGCACACCCCCTTAGCAAGTGTTATTAATGTCAGTTGTAGGCAATTCTTTCTTATTTTAAGTCTTATGGACTTTTATTTAGATGGTCATTACCTTATCTACCTGATCAACTGAGAAATTTTCATCTTATTTTGCTCCCTTCTTAAGATTATGTAGATTTCCTGACCTCATTTGATTTTGTATACTTGATTCATTTTGGTTGTTTTCTCAGAGTTACATTTATTTCTCCAGTCCTGAGAAGATGGTGCAGCCCAAAGCAGTGATGGGCAGAGACTGGTAGTGAATTACTTTGTGCTTCCCTAATGCTTTGCTTTAGGGGTTACATTATCTTCCTTTGAAATGTACCCCATCAGCCCTGCCAGCTGACATAGGAGCTGAGATAGAGGTAAGACTGCATCATGGGTTCTTTGCTTGTCATTGTGGCCAAAACATTGTGGACAGTCAAAGATCCCCTCCCTTGGAACATAGTACAAATGGTCTTTATTTCTAGTAATAATATGTTATGAATGCTCTTCCTATGAAACTAAACCTCTTTCAAAGTTACTTTTAAATTCAGCCTGTATCTCGTCTAGGGATCATGAGTTCTCTTAGTTTGGCTAGGGACTGCTAGCTTTAATTTCTCACATTTACCAGGTTTGGAGGTAACAAGAACTTGATCATTGCTTGTCTCAGCTTTCATTATTTTAGACAAAGGGCTTCTAATCTTTAGAGGTCTTCTGGCCTTTTCCGTATCTTAATCAATTTAGTTTCTCTCCTCTCTAAACTGTCCTCAGCTTTTCTTGGGGTGAGGTCCAGACTTAAGATGGGATACCAGATATAAACATACTTCAGAATTGTATGTTAAAAGAGAAATATTTTTGGCTGGGTCTGGTGGCTCACATCTGTAATCCCAGCACTTTGGGGGAGGCCCAGGCAGGTGGATCACTTGAGGTCAGGAGTTTGAGACCAGCCTGGCCAACATGCTGAAACCCCATCTCTACTAAAAATTAAAAAAAAAAAAATGATGGGGCATGGTGGCACATGTCTGTAATCCCAGCTGCTTGGGAGATTGAGGCATGAGAACCTTGAACCTAGGAGGCAGAGGTTGCAATGAGCCAAGATCGCACCACAGTACTCCACCTGGGGGACAGAGTGAGAATCTGTCTTAAAAAAAAATTTTTTTTTTTTAAAAGAGAAACATTTTTATAAACTTAGCTGATTACCTTCAGTTTATTGTTGGTCTCTGGCTACCACAGTGTATTAGGTTGTAATCGTTAGTGAATAGTCATCAGTGGCCAGTAGTTCCTCTTCTTAGGTTGTAACTGACATCTTGTAGCCAATTGATCATCCTCCAAGTGTAATTTATATTCATTTCCCTTAAATGCATGCCATTACAGTTGCCCACATTTCAGCTTCTGTGCCACTGTTCTATCTATTCACATAGCTCTGTGAAATCTTACTGCAATTCATCTCTTGTTAATTTGGCATTCATTTTCCTTCTGTCACCTTCAAATTTTGGCTGAAATTCACTTCCTCTGGGAAGTAGCCTGTGATTAACCCCAAATGACACTGATCAGTCATATTCAGTATCCAGATGACATCAGAGGAACTTTAGCATCCATGTTCTTCTGTCATTCTGGGTTTTGTTGTAATTTTCATTTCTTGAATCTGTCTATTTTACATTCCTTTTTACTGAGTTTGGAAGGCATTCATGAGATTGAGGAGAATCCTGAAGGGAAGCTGCTGCTTTGGACGATAGCAGGTACTTTCAGGTTTTTCCAGCTACCTTCCTAAAGGCAGCTGCCATTGTGTGTCTGCAAGGCACACCCTCAGAGATGCATTTCTGAAAATAAGAGCAACTCACTGGAGCCTTCATAGCAATGGCACTACAGTAGGATTTTCCTAGAAGCATACTTTGGCAGTTATTCTTCTTTTCTCATCAAATTCCTGAAGTTTTGTTCCATGCTCTATAGGTAGCTACTTTTCATAAAATATTTAACAAATCTTTCTAGACTACAGTGACATTTATGATTACTACATATTATCAAAAGTTTTCTATCAATTTCTAATTGGCTGTAGATCTATTTATTTCACTTTTTACTAGCTAATACATTCAGAAGGTTCAAACATCAACATGACAGAAAAAGATACAGAGGAAGAAGTCTTGCTTTCTGTCCCTGTATCCATTATCCTATTCTCCTCTGTCCCATATATGAAGCCACTTTTATTAGTTTTTTGAGTATTCTATTTTTGTGCAAGCCCATGCAAATATATATTTTATAATCCCTACTTTCTTACTTAAAGGATATCATACTTAGAGCATATTGTATCCTTTGTTCTATATCTTGCTTTTTAAATTGGAGGCCTTTCCATGCCAGCATAAAGAGACCTTCCTCATTATTCTTTACAACTTCCTACCACTTTATTGTACAGATGTGCTATAGTTTATGTAGGAGCTCCCTAGTGATGGACCCTGGGATTGTTTGCAGTATTTTGCTGTATAAACAATGCTGTAATGAATAACCTTGTACACACATCATTTCAAATACATGCCTACCACTCTTTATCTTCTGGTTCCCTTGCCTGTTTCCTCATAGACCTCTTAAGTCACAGAAAAACCAAATATGCATGTTTTATCTCTCTTAATATATTCACAGTGACTTCCTGACTAGGTAAGACATGCTTGAACTATAGGTTGCCCCCAATCCAGGCACCTAGTGTTTCATTTGACTCAGTCCTGGCCTAATTGAGCATCAGAAACTCAGTGAATTAAGCTAAGAGAGAATGAATGTAATTCAAAAGATATAGTTCACAGTCAGATGTAAAGAGTTAAACATTGTGGAATCTTGCCATATAGTGAAATATTAAAATTTCATTTAGATCATTGGGCAAATTAGAGAAAAAGTGCATGAAAAATGTTGTATTGAGATTTAAGAGTAGAGAATTTAATGTAACTAGCTATGAGCAACAAATTAGTGTCATAGTATACCGATCTGAGTTCATAATTCTGATTTGAATTCCGACCTTTATAAGACCACTTATATGTTGATCTGTTTGTATTTATGAGTTCAGAAGTTGCTTTGTGGGTACATAGCCTTCCAAAGGAAAGTCTATAAACTTTTCAAGTAAATAATTCTGTTTTATTTTCCAGTCTTTCTTTTCTTTCTTATTTCTCATCACATCTGGTTTTGCACAGTCTGTGGTCCACTATGAACCTTGATTTTTCTATATTAAGCATAACTAGTATTTTCCTATAATTTAATTTCCTCCATTCATAGATAAATTTAGTTTTTTGCTTATCCTCTGTACTTTTGGAGTATTTATTTACTATTCCACTCAATTTGGTGTCAGAGCCAGTGGTTATGGATAAGATGTTAAAAATTATGCGGGACCCAGAGCAGGACTGCAGTAAGGAAAATTATTTAACTCCTCTGATTCCTGAGCTGTAAAATGTGAATAATAACACTGTGTCTTTTCCTCTTTGTTACTGAGAGAGTGGTAGTGAGGAGGAATATGAAGTACCTACGATGGTACCTGACTTGTGGTAGAACCTCAATAAATAGTAGATATTCTACGTTATCTCCTACATATATTACTTTATGATTTTCTATTATCCTTGAGGACTCTTAAAGTTATCGTAAATGGTTGAATAAATTATTCAAATGATCTTCAATGATTATCTCATTCCAAAATAGGAAAATGACTGTAGAAGTTGTTAGAGATCCGTGTTAGTGTGCTTACAGATAATTATTAGGTCTCTCCATTTGTTTAATGCTTCTCCATTTTTCTGGCAGTTCATTAGGAATTCTGTTGGGGGATGCACTTCTATCAGCGCATTATCAGCAGCTGAAGAATTTTCAGTTTTCTGCTCACTCAGTGCTTGTAAAAATTGAATATATATCGTTTCCCCTTTATCATGTTGAAAATCTCTGGTTCATGGTCTGTTGAAATTCATCTTGTTATATTCAGAATGCATCTCCTGGAAGCAGCAACAATACACAAGGCTTGAGTACACTTAATTTTCAGTGTTTTTGTTTCAATTCCTTTTCTACACTTTTTTCTTGGAGATATTTTGTTTTAATCTTCTCTCCCCCCTTTCTCTAGCCAAGTTTTTTGTTTGCGAAAAGTAATATTTTTCCAAGCTCTATTCTGTGTGATACAATATGGCCATGTTTCAAGATGTTCTTCAGCTCTTGCATCCAGCTACTAATTCAGTGCTCTGAAAAAACTAGATGATGTTTGTGGTGATGGGTCAGTGCCAGTGGAAGGAAATAATTTTGCGGAAGATGAATCCATTTCCAAGTAATGTTGGCTGAGTGGAAGCTTACATTGGAATTTGTTAGGTTGTCTGATGGAAACCAAATCTGACCAAGATGAGGCTGTATATGTTATCTGTCTTTGCCTACTCATGTATACCTTATGGTATGTAGATATATAGGACATAATTTCACTTCAAGAGCTAATTTTAAGCTTTAAGATGATTTTAAATTGTAGCTTTTATTCCCCTTACTGAATTTCTTTAGGGATCTTTTAAAAATATTATAATCGAACTTAAAATAATGAGATATTTCTTATAACAGTTTTTATGTGCGTGGTTGTTATCACTGTAACAGTCTTGAAAGAAGTGAGTGTTTTAAACCTTAATTTACATATGAGGAAATAAGCTCAGAGAAGGTAAGTAACTCGCTCAAGGCCACACAGTTATTAGGTGCCAGAGCTAAATGTTGGATCTTGGGTCCTGGCGTCCTGATCCACCTAATTCAATTTTGTCAGCTTTGTTTTGTTCAGTGAAGTTCCAGTGAGATTTCACTTTAGGACTGTTATAGTTTGTTAATTCTCTCAGAATGTAAAGTTTCAAAAGTCTCAGTGGTGACAAAAATAGAACCTTCAATATTTTTTTTCCTCGTGTCTACTTTGGACAGGGGAGAATGGAGGAGTGTTGTCAAAACCTGCTAATTCCATCTACTTTTTGTTGGGAGATAGAGAAATTTTAATTTTATAAGTTAAATAACTTTTATACATTTGGAGGCCAAAGATCAAATTTTCAAAATTATTGTTAATAAATTATTTTTAAAAAGGAAAGACATTTATCACTTTCTAAAAGAAACAGCACATCCATGTTCATTACAGCATTATTCACAAAAGCCAAGAGATAGAAGCAACCTAGGTGGCCATCCATGGATGAATGGATAAAGAAAATGTGGCATATATTTATGTACCATGGAATATTATTCAGTCTTAAAAAAATCCAGGGGAACCTCTTCTACTGGCTTTGGAGCCCACCTCCCTCTGTCTGTATACAGGGGAGCCTCTTTCTTCTGCCTTCTTTCTTGCCTATTAAACTCTCTGCTCCTTAAAACCAAAAATAAATAAATAAATAAAAGAAAAAAATCCTGTCATATGCTGCACCTCAGATGAACCTTCAGGAAATTATGCTGAGTGAAATAAGCCAGACACAGAAAGAAAAATGATTCTACTTATATGAGATTTCTAAAGTAGTCAAGCTCTGGAAATATGGCTGCCAGGGATTAGGGGAAGAGGGAAATGGGGAATTTATGTTCAATGGGCATAGTTTCAGTTTTGCATGATGAAAATGTTTAAGAGATCTGTTGTATAACAATGTGCATATAGTTAACACTACTGTACTGCACACTTAAAAATGGCTAAAATGATAACTTTTATGTTTTTGCCATAATAAAAAATAATGAAAGAAAATTAAATTTTTCTCTAACAAAATAGTTTTAATAAAATTTCAGCTGTACTGCTTACCATTGAATTTTATTTTTCAATCTTGTTTTGACAAGAAATAGTAGGAGGAAGGGAGTATTTATTCTGAGGCAATTTAAAAAAAATATTTGGAGCCTTTGGATTATTACTTTCTAAAAATGTAAGGCTTTTGCTTATTGCCAGCTATGGATATGTGTTCTTTTTCATTTTTACTTTTTAAAGTTTATGTATCTTTTTCTCTGAATAGGTGTCATTTATTGGGTATATAGATGTCTGACATGTTGAAGTGCATATCTTATCCCCAGTTTAGAGATCAGTAAATTGAAGACTGAAAGACTTAATTAACTTGCCTGTGGCACACAGCTAGCAGTAGCAAAATGTGAAAGAAATCTGGGTTTATCTGATTCTGAATCTTGGGCTTCTAATCCTTCATGGGCACTGAGGGGAATGGGTATTACCCCTGGCATTGCAGGGAAGCTACCCAGATGTGAACAGTTCTCTAAATAAGTTTTATGATTTCAGGGAAATTATAAAGTTGAGTTCATAGTAAATTAATTTTATCTTTCCCTTTCCTAGCTTCCCGAAAATGAGTTATTGCTTCTTTTTCTGTAAAGAATATTTAGTAAATTATGAATGTAAAAAATGTGGTGATATATAACAACTGAGCTTCATATTAATGGTATATTTAAGCTTCTTATGATAGGGAGAAGTTATTTTAATTATTGGGGTTTGGTACAGGTTTATTGGGGTTTGGTACAGGTTTATATCAAGCATATTCATTTCATAATGAGCCCCCTGTTGTATAGTAAGTCCTGATTTTATTAATTTGTACAGAGAAATTCCTTTGTAAAGTATGACTGACTTTTCTTCCTTTAAGGGAGACAGATTAATAATATTTCACTATTAATTAGGTTCCATCTGCTCATCCTGCCTTCCATTCTAAAGGTTACACTTATTACCATATTCACAAACCAACCCAACTGTGTAATCAAAGTTTAAAAAAAAAAAATTTAAACCAAAGGTTCAATCTTGGTTTTTATAGTGTACTTTTTTGGCTACTAAAAGGGGGACCAATGACTCCACTTCCTCCTTCTTCTATATTTTCTTTGATTCCATTTTGTTTTTTCTTGTCATCCAGCCATATGCCACAAATTACACAAAATTAAACTATCTGATATGAGATACAGTAATAAAAGAAATGGCACACCCACTTAGCCGCTGTTTTGGCCAGAAGTCTACTTTGGTATCCAGGTCATGAAAATGAAGAGTTGAGCAATGGAAAGGCCTAAATGGCATCTGTATTTGGGAATAATGATCTGAATTTCATTCCTTGGTGTTGTAATTTCACCGGTGCAGGTGGGCTTTCATTTCCCCAGGCCTACAGGGCCTGTCAGGGGAGTGCTGTGTGAAGGGGAAGGATTAGAAAATGGTTGGGAGAAAGCAGGCCCTGACTTTGTAGCTAAAAATATGAATAAATGAAGTTCCACACCACAAATTGAGTAAAATTTGATGATAGGGATTACTGGAACATTTTATTAACTTGGGTTTTGCTTTAAAAAATTAACTTTTGAAAAAAGTTGAGTCTCTGAGCTTATGTGCAAGGGTTTGGCTTGTGGATGGTGGTGACTACAGCAGCTGGCACGCTTATCCAAACCCCTCACTGCCACACCCTGCAGTGACCTGGCTCAGTTTTTCCTCTCCTCCTCTCCTCCTGCCCCCGACCTTGGAAGACTGCCTTTCTGTCTTCCTTTTCCTTTCTCTGTGTCTCTCAGTACCACCACCAGCCCTTCTTTTTACCTCTCATTAGGAGCCTGGGGTAGCTTTAGTGGCTCATCCAATTACAACATTTTTTAAAAGGTGAGTATAAGTGAATTTTTATATGTAATCTTTAACAACTCATCTTACCTTCCCAACTGGTCTTTGATAAAAGAGCCTTACCATGTTTAACACTATCATGGATGTGGCATTTTTAGCACAGATGAAGCAGGTTGTATTGATGAGTTGGATATACCCAGGTTACAGTATTATTTGAAACAAGATGCCTTTTTTTCTCCATTCAAGTTTAATTATTTGAAGAGCCAGTCATGAAAAGGAATGAGAGAATACGCACATACCTTGCCTTGTCTTACCTTTTTTACTAATTAAATAACTATTTTATGAGAAGCAAGTATTCTACAGTAGGCAGAATGTGATTCTAGTTTAGTAGCTTAGAAATAAAAGGATTATAAATAACAGAAGGATTTTCAGGTGGAAAGAGGATGACGGCTGGGTCAGGAAAGGAATTAGAACTGAGCTATCGTGGGAGATCTAGGGTGAGTTTGTAATTATTTGATAGTGGTGGTGGGATCCTTTTATAGCAACATTCTGTCTTTTACTCTGCCTTTTTCTTCTGGTTCTGTTTCCTTTTTTGCTTTAATCTTTCTGGACCCATAGTTCAATGCTGGCTGCACATTTAGAAGCCCCTTGGGTGAGGGTTATGCTAGGACCCTACCCCTAGAGAGCCCCATTTAATTAGAGTCAGGTGAGGCCAGACTGTTGGTTTTGAAAGCTCCCTAGGTGATTATGATGTGCATCCAGAGTGGAGCACCTCTGCTAGAGAGGTTTGAACATCTCTGCCAAAACTGGACATGTCTTAGGAACCATAAGCAGGTTGGACTTTAAGTCAGAAGCGGTGCTGTTTCCTGTTGTAGTCTTGGCATTATTGACCATGGTAGAGTCATCAAACAGTTTGGCTGAAAACCTCCTCTCCTTCCAGAAAGAACAGATTTGTTCTCCTGGTGCAAAGCCACAGAATGCCTGGATATTGAAGTCCAGTCCTGTGCTGGGAAGACGCTGCTCCTGGAAACAGACTGGCCTTGTTTTGACAGTCCCAGATGGATGATTGACAATGAGGAGTGCACATAAGGGCCAAGTCTCTGTATCTGATTAGTATCTTCTTCCAGTCATGGGCTCACTCAGCTGCTCTCAGAGCTGTCGTAAAACAGGTGCTGATGTATAGCCATGGACACAGCAGAGAATTACATAAGAACTGCTAACTAGGAGCATGAGCAGAGATCCCATGCCACAATCCCTTCTGGAGGTTAGTTTCTCACATCTCTTTTAATATTTTGCATTGCTGCTTTTGTGAAACATTAAATTTGACAGATTTTGCTTCATCACTGCTTTCTCATGGCTATTTTGAAAAATTAGTCAAAAGAAGCTTGGCTTTTCCTGTCTCCACTGTGGCTGGTGAGCTGAATTCCTTCACAGAAAAAAATGGTAGTGGGCTCTCTGGCTTGTCATTTGGGTGGAGACATTAGGAAGTGTGATGGCTTACTCCCAGTCACAGATTTCTCTTCACCTCCCTGTCTGTGTACAGCTCCTCTGCAAGTACTGCTCACCGTTGCCAATTCGCTCACACTGAAAAGGCCCTATTCCAGCTCCAGGGTCCTCCTTTTCTGAAGAGCCTGTCCCTGCATCTCTTTGGCAGTCATGTTCTGACTGGGGCCTGGTGCTCCTCTAACCTGCATAGAATAAATGTGAAGCTATCTAAGAGATAACATATTGTTAGTCTGCCTCATTTCCTCTACATTGAGACCAGTTTTTAAGTAATTTTAAAAGCCTAGCTTGAGAGAGGTCATTTTTTCATATTTAAAAAATGAGAGTATTCATAGAATATTTAAAGCATGTCCATGTTGCCAATAATCATGTGATAGTTCGCTTTGCTTAACCAAAGAATGAGGGCTGTATTTGCATCCATCAGTTGACTTCTTGGTCAAATTTATATACCAAATGTGTACTGTGATTTAGTGGTGATTGATCACTGGTATAATTGAAGTTTATACAAACTTATTTTTAAATGTTGGAAATGTATTTGAAAGTATACTTGAATACATTTATAAAAGGTATGGTACAAAATGTAACTGCTTTAAGAAATAAACTGGAATATATTTTGGGTTTGCCTACTCTAATGATATTTAATGTTTTATTCTTCATTGACTCATTTATTCACTACTTTTTTTTTTTTTTTCTGAGATGGAGTCTCCCTTTGTTCCCAGGCTGGAGCATGGTGGTGCAATCCCGGCTTACTGCAACCTCTGCCTCCCGGGGTCAAGTGATTCTCCTGCCTCAGCCTCCTGAGTGGCTGGGATTACAGGGGCCTGCTACCACACCCAGCTAATTTTTGTATTTTTAGTAGAGATGAGGTTTCACCATGTTGACCAGGCTGGTCTCGAACTCCTGATGTCAAGTGATCTGCCTGCCTTGGCCTCCCAAAGTACAGGGATTCCAGGGGTATGAGCCACTGCACTCGGTTTCAATACATTTTTATTAAACATCTACCATGGGTTAAACTCCTTGATCTATATTAGGGGGTCTCACACATGCCAATAAAGGCTAAGCAGGTAACACAAATAAAGAAAGAAAATAGGTTGCTTGGAAAGAATAGGGAGAGATGGGGACTGTGGTCAGCTGGAGAGTACAGCTCCCATCTCCAGGGGTGCCTGCTGTTCAGCTCTATGGCTGGGCATGAATGTTAATATGGACAGTGTTGCCAGATGTTATCATATTTTATGAGAAGCTAGTTACCTAAATTTTTAGGTCATCTCTGCATTGACTTTTAAATGTTGTCTCAAGTTTTTTTAAAAAAAATTATGTGCCAGCTGAGTAAAATATGTATGTTGGCCGAGGACTCTTTGTGACCATTGACCTTTGTAGCTCTCTTCCCTGCCTCCTATCCCACCCCACCCCAAACACATGGAAAACGTTTGATCAGGGTAGCTTACTTTAAAATATATTCTCAGCACTGAAAATTCCATGTTAAGTAATTAAAAATTATTGAAACAACAGATGGTGGTAAAATATGTACAATGATAGCTTCACTTCACACATATACACTCCTCTTGACCCACCCACACAACTGTTAAAATTTTTGCATTAAGAACCAAACTGTTTACAAGCGTCTGTGATTATTGGTGTGGAAAATGCTCATAAATATACCCACATAGTCTATCCAAATGACTAAAGGAGTTATGTTCACATTATTTCTCAAAGCAGTTTCTGAAAGCAGTTGTGGTTACAGTGAGTTTGGTCCAGCTTTATGACTATGAAACACATAAGATTCTTCCTTTATGTGTGTGTGCCATTTACTGTTAAGATAAAATAGGCCAAGTGTAATCCTGCTCACGCCTGTAATCCCAGCACTTTGGGAGGCTGAGGCGAGAGGATCACTTGAGCCCAGGAGTTCAAGACTGTCCTGGGCAACACAGTGGGACCCTGTCTCCACAAACAATAAAAAAAAATTTAGCTCAGTGTAGTGGTGTATGTGTATGCCTTTAGTTTCATCTACTTGGGAGGCTGAGGCAGGAGAATTGCTTGAGACCAGGAGGTCGAGGTTGAGTGAACTGTGATCATGCCACTGCACTCCAGCCTGGGTGACAGAGTGAGACAGTCTCAAAAAAAATATATATATATATATGTCTATGGCTAGAGATCCTAGATCACTGACATTTGACACATAACTACAGATTCTTCTCTCTCCAGATGGAACTGCTTTGGAAGCATTCCAAGAATGTTATTCTTCCTGGGGTTATTGTTTGGAAGGTAGAGTTTAGAATATAGGAAGGAACTACTACTCCAAAAGAGGAGATGAGTTATACTTTTTTTTTTTTTTAGCAGTTTTATAAAGGTCTTGAAAGCCTTCAATAGTCATTTCTTTCATCCTCTTACCTGCTTTGGTAGACGGCACAATATGACTATGCTACCCTTCAAACAGACGAGGAAACCAAGGCATGGAGGTACGACTTGTCAATCCAAACCACAATCTACAAAGAGAGTTATGGAAGATGAATGGCTGTATCTGTGGTCCTGTGTAAATACCCTGCGGTTCATGTGTTTACATAAAACAAGAAATACAGCTATTCATTCTTGAGAAAAGGCAGGAGCACTTTTTCTGGCAGGTTTCTAGAAGGAGATATTTTGGAATTTTAACTGCAAGCAAAAGAAGAAAAACCCAAGTCATAAGTTTACTTAGTACAGGGCTAAAGCTCAGTGGAACAGATGCTTTAGTATCTGAGACCATTGTTTTCACGGAAACCCCTGTCCTCTGCCAGAATCAACATCAATAATAAAGGTAGAAAGTAAACAAAGAGTGTTAAAGGATGCTTTCTTCTGGCCTTCTTTTTCTTTTTTATGATGAGATAAAATAACAAACAGGTAAATGGCCTCTTTGACTCCACATTGTGGGAGCCGCAGAGAAACATGTTGGTGGATGCTTCATTTACTAGCATTGTACCTCTGCAGAAGAAACTCCATGCATTTCAACTTTATTCTACAGTTTTTAAATGCTAACTATGGCAAAGAGTAACTTAATCCTTTGTTGGGTGTGTGTGTATGTTTGTGTGTGTGTGTTTATAGTCAGTTTACAGTTTTTTGGAAGCCGCTTAATTCACTTCCATATTGGCAGGGGTCTTGATTATATCTTTTTCCCCCTCCTTGCTTTAGGTCTTTCAGTTACTTTGTTTTCTTAGGATCTGAATAGAAAAGGATTTTGGAATGCAACTCAAATGACTGATTCTGGTTCTTCAAGCAATTTTGGGTTTGGTCTTATGAGCAAGTTAAATACATTGCTTATGCTTAGCGTTTGTAGTTATCTTAATTCAGTCATCCTGCTTTTCCTCATCAAGCATAATTCAGTTGGCTTTACATAACTAAATCCATGTCCATCTGCATAATTTCTCTTTGAATTTATTCTCTTTGCCCCCAATTTGCAGCGTCTTGAAATGGGAAGTCTCTAGGCTGGGTTTCACTCTCAAACTGCAACATAGCAGGTAGGGGCTCAGCTTAAGCTGTCAATAATGGCAGTGCCAGGAAATGTTGGAAACCATTTTTAGAGCAAGTTGAGGACCCTTGGTACCTTTTATAGAAGCCAGAGTGGTGTGCACGCTTTTCACTTTGCACTGCAGCCAGAGCACCTGTTCAGTAAGAGGAATCAGCTAAATTACTAGACGTAATTGATGTTTGTGCAAAACATAGAACATTTGTTTTTCTCTCCTTGTGGTTAATGCTCAGCTTGATAATTTAAATGAGCCTTTTCTCTCTCTCTTCCCAGCCCTCTCTACATTCTATTACACACATTGTTTCCCCTTAGCCTTTGTCTCCTGGGCACTAACAGTTGCTAAATGTTTCTTATAGAGGATAATATATTTAGGAAACAATTTCCATTCAAGATCGTAATGCTACCTGGCCCCTTTCTACAACCCAGGCAATGAAATGCAGATATGATACAGTTATCTTTCCCAAGTCATTTTAAAGTATATGCATGTAATATATAGTTTTTAATAATCTCTCTGCTGTGGACCATAAATTGGCCTATGAACAGGATGGCCTGATGAAACTCACTTCCCTGTAAACAAGGCTTGAGCGGAATCAGCCAATTTCAAGGCATATTAGTGTCAGTGCAGAAAGACTAGGATAAATAGGCGACAAACATCACTTGAAAAAAAGAAAAATCATGAGAAGATCCTCTTCCAGGATGGAAGGATACAAATGGGGTGACTAGAATGGGCCTCCTACTTATATACTCTAAATGTGGAACAATAGGCCCATGGACCTGGTGTCTATCTCTGTTGCTTATTTTTTTTAACCAAAAATAAAATCTGGTTATTTTTAAGACTAATTCAGACAACATAGCAGCAAGTAGAATCTGAACACTCTTTTCAGATAATGGGTTGGTTTGATTAATTTCTTGCCAACCCATATTTTTGAATGAGTTATTACACCGACCAAGGGAGAGAGTCATGGGGGGGTGGTGTTAGCTTCGTCTCTGCACAGGTTACATTTTGTAGCCTTCCCAATTTGTCTGTGTTTGGTAACTTTCTTTTGTACATGTTGGTTTGCAGGCTGGTGCCTGGCACCATAGGACCTGTAGTTGTTGCTTTTGCATGCTGTGAGTCCACTTGTCTTCTCTGCATCTCCCGCTACCTGGATTGCTCTCCTAGATATAAGGGAGTGGCAACCCCAGAAGACAGGAACAGCCATCATTAAAACTATAGGTGGCAAAGACAAGGAGAAAACTGATGTCATTGTCTTAGAGCATGATAACTGTTACATATATACAGTTTCAAGTATAAATGTTTGATTTTTCATAACTTTAAAAACTGTACATATTTTCTGCCACTTTTCTTCCCCTTTTTTTCCCAGCATTCAAGTAGGTCAAGAAGTCTTCTGAGAGTCCTGAAATAACTTTCAAGTTTCTTTAGAGGCCTAGAGGCTTCCACTTTTACTACTTCCCTAATTTTCCATCAAAGAAGGAGGAGACAAGGACAGGAGGGGGAGAAATGGAAGAGAAATGGCATGATTCAGTTTAGCATGTTATCAAGAACTTTTACATGTCATGAATGTTAATCATTTAAGTGGGTTTTGGATGCTATTAAGATTTTAGGTAGAAAATTAAACCACATTTCCTAATATTCCCTGCTTTCTACATTTTGCTGAGACGTAGGTGAAAATAAATGCAACCTATAACAGATTTGATACATCCATTTAGTGTACAGTGATTCATGGAAGATTGTGATTCATGGGAAGATTCCATAAGAAATAATCTAGTTAATCCTTCTGTGTCCATGTAAGATTACCCCAGTCATATCTGAATGGCAGTTGTTAACTCTTACAATTATTTTTCCAGAAATAGAGACTCTGCAGTATTCTTTGGTAAGGCACTGATATGCTTAACAGCTGAAAACTTCTGAAGACAAAATTATCTCTAATTTTTAGCCTAAATTATTTCCTTAAAATAACCCATTTTGAAGGAGTGTTCTTGGTTTCCTTCTGAACAAATATACTTCGCTTTGTTGAGTGGCTATGTTCCTTTAAGATTGGTACATTTCTATAAATACAGGGCTATTGGAGCTATTTTCCCATAAAATTGAACCACATTTAAACCACTCCTTGCATTTTAAATGTACACATTAATGGATAATAATTATTTTGAATAGAGGGGTAATAAAAACAGTCATCCAGTAAAAGCACTCTAGGGATGCCTGGAATACAGTAGCACATGGTCCATTTTCTCGGGTCCAGATGCCTGGAAGAGACTTGTCCTACATTTTTACCTTCTATTCATGGTTCTATGTCCTCCCTCAATCTCATGCTTTTAGCTGTTCTTTCTAAAGGTGGATTTATGAGGTTGGCTATTTCAATTGTGTACTCAATAGCCCTAGTTAGGGCTGGAGATTTGTTTACCATCTTTTTCTCTTTTTGGTCTAGTTTTTTATAGGAAAGACCAGCTTACTTTTCCTGATTTCTAGATATGTGGTGTCTTCAAAAAACATTACTGCAATTACTATAATTATAGATCTTTACTTCATGAGTTTTACTTAGGCAGGCGCTATTCTTAATTGAGCATGATTGAATACAACAAATACCTAAATTTGAGCAATCTCAAGAGTTGACCAAAGAGTTCAGAAACAAAGGAAAACATGATAAACACAATATTTTTCAGACCAGTGGCAAGATAAGTCATTTAAAAAATCGCATCCACTCTAGCATTAGTTTGATGGGGATTTTGATGTCAGTCTGATTTTTCTCTTTGAGTGATCTGCTTTGCATGGTAGTCTTCATTTTAGCAGTTTTACTCACTGTGCTATCCAAAGCATTAAACCTACCAGTGAACTAAACTGTCCCCAAAATGTAATTTTATTTTATACCATATAATATCTTCCACTGATTTATCACCATCCAGATGTTCTTATGTAACTTAACTTCTAACCACAGTTTTAAAACATTTAGGGCTAATTTCTGTTATGGCACCATTTCAACTTCTCTCATGGAAAGAGAATTATCTTTTCCATATTTGAGGATTGACTTGATTTTAAAGGACTTAACTAATTCAATAAAATGCCTACCCTCCCACCCCCTTTTCTTGTAGTTAACCTTTACCTGTTGGACAGTGGGTATAGCGTCAGTCCTAATTGTTTGTCTCATCCAGATTCCTTCTGAAAACTCTTCTTACTTGTACTTTTTAGGTAAGAAATAGATACTATTTACAGGTTTTTCTATTTCTGTATATGGCCTAATATTATTTAGAATTTATCAGTACTGTCACTGAGCTATCATCCTCTTTTTAAGAAGAATTTATCTTTCCAGATCCCTAAAATGCTTTCCTGCTTTCCTTGAACCGGCTATTGCTGCCATCAGAAATGGAAAGAAATTTAGGATATGAGGAGAAACTCCTTGGTGCCATTGATGTAGTTGCAGCAGGAATAAGCTAGCTGCTGGGTGCCCATGAGAGGGTCCTTGGGCTTGGCATTTTCTAGAAGTTAGCTTAGAATTTCCATCCAGTAGCTCTTATTATAAGTGAAAAGCAGAAAATTGTATCTACTTATTGCTATTGATATTGCATGAAACTGTGTTGTTCAAATCCTATTCTGCTTTTATTCCCATGCATTGCAGGAATATAAGGGATTTATTCCCAGGGTAGATTTTCATACCATTTGTAGCCCATGGGGACTACCCATCTGTAATCATGATCCTCACTGGTCCCATAATATCAGCAATTGACTTTCCCTACTGACCAGGGAATATTCTCCATCTGATGTGCATATTTTCCCTACGTTAGAATAACCAGAAGAAGACTTGCTACTATTCTGACCACTCTGACTACCTTGTCCACCATCACCACCACTTCTGCCCTTGCCTCAATTACTGAGTGCCTGCAATGGGCCAAACCTCTTACATTCTTTATATGGAGCCTCATAGTATTTTAGCAGTAGCTGGGTTCATTCATTCGTTTGTTCCACAAACACTTAATGAGTGCCTGCTATATGATAAAGATTCTCACAAAGTCCCATGGCTAGCAAGCAGGAGCAACTATGAAAGCTGATAGCAAGTTGCTCATCAACAATAACTATCAGTAAATGCTATCACCTGGGAAGAAAAACAAATCTGAGACATTAATTTTACCCATTAAATTTTTTAATGGTTGAGTTTTACACAACAGAAGAGAGACTGGCAAGATTCTGAAGGTAATGACTATCCAAAATAATATTTGAGAGAGAAATGTCCTGTTACTGAATTTAAAGATTACTTATGCTTAAATAATAAATGTAGGGAATATATAAATCTCAGAGGAAATGCTGCAGCCAGCTACCTGGACTGTGCCTTGGCTATACTCCTTTTTCTGAAATGACTGAATTTTGGGCTGTGTGGACATCAAAATGGGGTTTATCTTCAGTGAGTCTGCCTCCTTGGTGTTTAGAGGTAACTGATTTAGGCTAATATGGCCAATACTCGATCCCAGTCATCATGAAAGTTTGACGTTGCTTCAGAGAATAACTCAAGCACTGGTATTGGTTTGTTGCCCAATTCATCCATCTCTTGAGGACAAAGTTGTGTTATGTAGATTTCCTAAGGGGGATTCTGATTGGTCCTATGGAGAAATTCTTGATACTCCCAGAGTAGCCTGGACCTCATTGGTATCCCCTAGAGCTAATTAGGCCTTTGGGAATCTTTGCATGTGACCTTTCCCTAGAGATGTATAAAGCCCCATGGACATCAAGCCTATGTAGATGCACAGTGGACTCTTCTGGACCCCTGAACTAGAAGTAGGGCCCTTATCTTTGCTCTGAGGTGTAGATTAAGTGTGCAGGTCAGTAGTCACCAGAAAACCTGCCTGGATTGGACCTACATCTATGATGTCTGCTTGGCTGTAGGTGTTTTCCACAGTTGGTAGTCAGGAGAATGAAAATATTCAATTTGTCTGTGCCTCATGGAATGATCAAATAAAAGATTGATCATTCTAATGGGTAAGAGCTGTCTCATTCCATATAAAGTACTTGTTATAAGTAAGCAGTTTTCATGTCTGTCTACTGAGGTATAAAGCAATTTTACCTAGTAGTGCTGACATCCCATAGTACAGACCCTTTTTCTCCCCTGTGTCCACTCTGCCTTTGCTTCCTAGTCATAGTGTAACCCACTCAGATCCGAAGGGATGGGCCTAGTTCTTCAGACTGCCCTCTTGCTTCTTATAGAAAGGCAAGCAAAAAGCCTTTCTATAAAAACTCATTCATTGGGAAGATGTCTGAAAAAGCAAATTCACATAAAAGAGTAGGGAAATTATGCCCACTGTATTCCTATTGCCTTGCCAATGCTTGATACATAGTAGTGCACAATTAATATTTTTATATCCAAATTATTATTGTGCCATTAAACCTGATATTTTCATATTTTCTTTTTCCAGGTACTTCAGTCTGAACGAGAATATTTTGTTGAATAAATTATTCCCACTTCACTTTGAGTTGTTTTAAATTTAGCCAGACTTATTTGGAAATTCTCTTAGGATGCCATATTTTTTAAGGAGATGGGGTCACTCTTAGGACATTGAGAAGTGATTGATGTTAAGCTACCTTTCCTGTCACTTTTTGTTAGAAAGTATTTAGTTATGAGATCCTTGGATCTTTGTGTACCTAAATTTTATAGGATTAAAATTCTTTACCCTGCTTCTTTATGACTAGTTCATATATATAAATGTTGTATACATGACCTTGTTGTTGAACTTTAGAAGATGTCCTGTTGTTTCCCTATAGGAGGGAATTAAAGTTTTTGATCAGGGAAATTTAGGACTCCTGTTGTTATAACCTTTCAAGCCATAAAGGAATCCTACTAACTAGATTATAGTTATTTACAGCTGTTTCTCTGAAAAGCTAATCTTCTATCTATTCATCTGTTGTTTGAAATGGAATGTGGAATTATTGACATTAATCTGGCAAGAGCAGAAGAGGAAAGGAACAGAAAAAGGGAAAAAAGAGAGTGAGGTCATTCATTATTATTATTTTTTTTTTTGGTGCAAGATCTTTATAAATTCCTTAGAAATTATGTTTAGTTTTACTTTAAATCATTTACTTTTGAGATGATGAAAATAAAAATAACATTTAAACATTAGCTTGCATGAATATCATCTGGACAATAATGGAGGAATCACTTTTATGTTCCAAAATATTCCATTCTGGGGCCTGTGGAATTCAGTGGAAAATGGTTTCTGATTGCCTAGATGGAGCAATACCACATTTCTTGCTTAGCTTCCTAAAATGACTCAAGATGATAATTTACAGTTCTTTAGAATCTTCGGGAGGCCCATATTTTGTTCTCTAAACATTTATTGAATCACTTACTATTTGTATTATTAGTCTTATATTTGCTAAAACGAACAAAGCATCATCTCAGCCCCAAATGAACTTAATTTCCTATGTAGATATGTTTAACGATTCATGAATGCAAGTAGTTTAAAAATATCTGTTCATTCTACGCATATTTTTTGAGTACCTGTTATGTTCCAGTCTCGTACTTGGTAAACGCTTTAGCATATCAAAAATATTTAACACTATACTAGTTGAAGTGAAAATGGACTTGTAAGTAATATCGTATCTCTCTATTAGAGTTACTAACAATTTATTTTTGTAGAAGTCTTTAGTCTCTTTTGTTACACTCATTTTTCCCTTATATACAATTGATTTCTACTTATGTACTTAGAATAAGACTTTAGGCACCAGGATTTGTTGTTCAGGTATGTATGGAAAACAGTTCCTTTTCTTCCTTTCTTTGCAGAGATAAATTTTGAGGTGCTTTCTGTCTCTGATTTTCTTTTACTTATTTTCATTTGAAGTTGGTGATCTGAGAAAAACCTGCAACATGTAGCTAAAATCTTCTGAATATTGAGCAGAGGCATTTTTGCTGCTAAAATGATATAGGAGCTTTTGGTTCTCGTGAGGCTTCGGGATGGCGAGTTTGTCTCTTAAGATATAAAAGGATCTGTTTTCCTTGCGCTGGGGACCTAGACTCTACTCCCTGTTCCCATTTACACACTAGGCAGGCAGCTGTACAAGTGGAACTTGAGTCTAAATCACAGGGTGTTATAACATATGAAACTTGAATGTGGCAACTGTTATTGTCTGCAGTGGTGAACTGTCTGGGGAAATTCAATCCCAGCCTTGAGCCAGGCGGTGAAGGCTCTAGCAGCACTTGGTCACTAGTGTAGATGGCTTTGGAACTGATTTTAAACAGTTTTCATTGAATCTGAAGCATAATTCTGGCCTACAGCTTAATCAGATATTTGAGGTGCTGTAGACTAGTGGATGAGGTGCTGTAGACTAGTGGAATTTTTCACTGTTTTTGGCTGTTAACATCCCTAAAGGCACAGCGTGTCTCTGTTGCTCTTTGTTATTCCCTCACATGTCTCTGGGGTAAAGGGCCATGATAATGAATAATCTCTCAGGATCATATCACAAGGGGAATGAAAGTTTAGCAAGTGGGGAAAGAGGTAGACTAAATTATTTCTGAGGTCTCTTTCAGTACTGTGTTTATGAAACAGTTTAACCCGTATTCATTTGTTCCAAGGTGAAAAACACGATGTTTCTGGAAGTTATTAATGCAATTTTGGCAGATGAGCATGCTGGGGAGGAGGGAACTAGATCTGAATTAAACAGCCTGGCTGGCAGTGTTGTTCACAGCCTGAATTGCTCAACTTTAATGAGGTCTTGCTACGACCGTATATTTTATACACACACATCTTAAAAATTTCTTGTTCAAAGTCATCTTCCAGTTGCTTCCAAAGCACAAATTTACGGTTAAAAAAAAAAAATTCTCAACATACTGGCTCAATGCTGAGATCAGCAAATTCTCTAAGCTCATTTTTTTGGGAACATGCTGATTTTAAGATCCATGATTTCTACAATTTGGAGAACAACAAATTGACCAAAACAGCCAAACTTTTGTGTGGACAAAGCTAATGGAGTAGTACAACACCATGTGGGTGCGCGCTTAGTTTTGTGTGGTGTTTGGTTGTTTTCCTTTTTTTCCTGTGAAAGAGTATGAGTATTGTGCTATGCAGTTGCTCACCCTAATTTGTCATAATTTCAGATGATCATAAAGAGAATAAGATGCTTGCAAGAGGAAATAAATAGCTGGAGAAAATGAGTTGATTAAAATATAGACCCTGTTCTCATGCAAATGTTCCTAATTTTTAAATTTAGTTGTAGAATTCTGTATATTATAAAAATGTTCTCTAAATGGAACATGTTTATTTCTTCACGGTGTTCATAAGGTCTTGTCAGATATTTAACTTTTAATATTAAGTATCTTCAATTGCACGGGGAGTTGGTCACTGAAAAGAACCCTTTAAATTGTAATTTGTGTGCCACTGTATAGACTTGTCAGGCACCTTTAAAAGTGTGATTATATAGTCACTAATAGAACTTTCTGAGGTGCTGAATTATTGTTGAAATTCTCACCCAAAGCATATAAAATCAGCCTTGAAAGTCCAGGAAATGCTGTGGACGACTGTAAACTGTTAAGAGATTTATGGATAAAGAGTTTTATTATAAATATTCTGAGTTGTAGTTGATTAAACATTCTGTCTCTTTCTTACATAGTTAAAATGTTGCAAAGAACTGGAGGGGGATCTGTTGGCTAAAAAGTGAAATGTCTGAAGGATGCAAAGGTCAGAAGTGCCATTCATGCAGCAAGGTGGGGCATATGGAAGTTGTGCTGAAAGTGAATTTGGGGTGCAGCATCTTTGGTAGATGAAAGCATTTCAACTAAATGATGAATTCACCCTGTGCTTTTTTTGAACTGAAATTACCAAGTCACGTTACTCATTTCTATTATTAAGACAGAGAAAGAAAGAAAAGGACTATGGCACTATTAACTGTGGCTTTTTTTATTTTTTTAACTCTGAATGGAATTATTTTATTCAAGGATGGTCTTTTTTTTTTTTTTTTTTTCTTTTTTTTTTTAAAGACTGGGTCACACAGCTATAGGTTTCTTGGAGCCTCTTGTCTGTCATGCAGTTCTAAAGAGAAACACTGTGGCATAAAGAAAAGACTTCAGCAGCAGACCTGAGTTAGAATGCTGGTTCAGCCACTAGCCGTTCAACCTTAGACAATAGTAATGATTATAGTAATGGCCACTATTTTTGCTTATTCTGTACTAGCTCTTTGTGTATATTTTCCTTCATTCTTTTAGCCCTGGAAAGTTGTACTTTGCTCCATGTCACACAGTTGGTTAATGTAGGAGCCAGAATTCTAATCCAGCTGTGTTCATGTCCAAAAGCTGTGGTCTTTCTTCTGCATCATGATTACTGAAGCTTTTTGTGCTATAATGTCCTGTATAAAATGAGGACAGTGTTAATGCTTAACTTCCAGAGTTGTTGGGAAGAATAGAGAGGGTCTGTAGAGTTCAAGGCACGCAGTGGGCAAGCAGAAAGTGGCAGAGTTGATCAGGGCCACAGTGTGCTTTGTGTAGACCCCATTTATGCACTTTTGTCTTTAGGGGTCCTTTCTTCTATTAAAAAAAAAATTAAAAGTCTGTTTTATGACTGAGTTGGTATAAAGGCAAACGTGATCAAGGCTGGATTTTTTTTTTTTTTTGAAAATATATTAAAACATTGCAGGGGTCTTAGGCACTGGATCTGCTATAAGCAACATAGAAGCTAACTCCATATCATCACAGGCTCCCTTCTAGCTTCAGAGCAGTGCTATTTTCTTTGGCGAATCATGTTGCCATTATGTCCTTTTTACTGCAAAAAGGATTCTGCTCAGCAGATGTACATGGGTGTGAGTGTGTGTGTTTGGGGAGAACAAAACTCTGTCACCATCAGTATTAACTAGACAGATGCTCTTAAGAGTGATGCTTATAAGGGTGCCTCTTACTTGATTAGTCTGAGATATGCTATTTATCATTTATTTTTTCTGGTCATCTTTGACTATATTATAACTTTTGGAACACTCAGATTCAAACTGAAAGTTACGTATTTTAAAAATCTAGAATAATTTTTCACTTTTTTTTTTTCCTCTACTGATTAGAACTGGCAACTGATTTGGGCCTCATATGGCTCCATCTTGGGCCTCCCTGGGTTGGTTTCTAGGGCAGTTACTCCTTGCCTGGCACCCCTGAAATCCACAACCCAAAACTGATTATAATCAACATTTCTCAATCTCCAGAATGAAACTTGTAGTTACCTCAGACTTCATGGATTTTGGCCTGCTTTACATGCATAACCAGTTGGATTGACTCATAACCAGTTTAATTACTCAGTGCTTTGCTTAGATTGCAAACTTTTCTAGGAGAGGCACACTTTTGCATCTTCTCAACACCTAAGCATTTAATAAATTCTTGTTGATTGAATGGAGGAATGACTGACTGGCAAAGAACCAGTCAGTTATGTCAAAGGTGCCAATTTGATTGTCTTGAGACTCAACACATTAAAAACTCAGCGTTTGGCCAGAGAGTAGGGGCCTCACCAAAAGTTGAGAATTTGAGAGAAACCTTTTATAATCTTATAAGGGTCCAGGCTGTGTTCTTTGATCAGTTAAGGAAAAAAATGCCAACTGTCAGGCATAACCCAAGATTTCAGGAAGTCTTCCCCAGCAAAGTATGAACCCCCGCGCTCCAAAAAAAGATTTATCCCTCCTGTGGATGGCAGACAATATGCTTGCTGATGCAGCCGGTGATATAATTAAACTTTTGACCACATGCATAACTTTAGGCAAAAAAGTGGCTAAAGCTCTGTGTCTAACGTGATTGAAGGGTAGAATCCGATGGTGAGGCTCCCCCAACTAATCTCTCCTTTCACAGTTCCTTAGAAGCAGGCCTTCTGGGGGTCCAGAGTTTACAATAAGACTCTTTTATACTTAAAATGTCAGCAAAACATTAAGACTAGCTCTTCCCAAAACACGAAGGGGTAAGCCTGGCCATTCTTTCCTCTTGACATTTGGTCTAATTCCATTTCAGATAAGTGGGCATTGGATGTAATCCATCTGGAGTGGGGCATCCTTAAATTTCCCATTTTGGCCTGCCTTTTGGATCTAACCCTTATTGCTGAACCTTCACTGGGTTTTCTGCGTCTGAAAGGGCACACAGTTCTTCCTTTTTGTTTTAGCCTACAATAATATCTAATATTAAGATTTCATAGAAACTATGAAATGCTATTCACAGACACAACAGCCCAGCCGAGAAACTGACTTCATCTGGGAATGGCAAATTTCCCATTTTCCCAGGCTACGTTCCCAAGCAAGATTTGAGTTTTATGTTCACAATTGACTTGTTTCACAGTGACCAGGTGGCCAGAGTGCCTCTGAAAACCCCCTCAGGGCCTGAGGAAATTTGTGTTGGCAATTATGTTAGTCATTTTGCAGGTGAAAGGTATTCTGATTTACATTTCACAATCTGATCTGCTGCAAGGAAAGGGCGAAAAACTGGTGCAGTTGGCCACTAGATCTTTCTAAACTAAGAGTAAAATATAGATTCTTAATAATTCAGGCAAAATCCTCTGACTAAAGCTGAGATGGGTGGGCAAGTTGAAACAGATTTCCATGTTTTGGACTGGAAATAACCCTGGAATGCTAACCTTCATGGGGTGGAGGGGTTTATGTGTGCAACAATGTGATTGTCAGAATGTGGATTAGAGAAGGGATTTCATCATACCTTAGTATTGTACAACTTCATCAGTTGTTCTGAGATTCTAAAGGGAGGAGGCTTAGTATTTTTGCAGTTAAATAAAAGTATGGCAAGCTTCTCTGATATGTTCCCCCATCCTCATTTAGTAAAGAATTTGGGTGTTAGCAGCTTTGTAAGAATCTTTATAAACAGCCACTGTGTTTTCCTCTCACATGAGTCTGTTCCAACGTGCTGGGTAAACAGTGGTAATTGATAAAGTCATATATACAGCCTTTATTTTCATGGGTAAATTTATGGTCAGAAAAATATCTGAATTAGTCTCGTCCAAGACAATTGAAAGAAATGTCGGCATAGTTCCCGATGATGAATTTTTCTCATGTAATTATTTTTGCATTTGGCATGATTCGAAATTGATTTTATGAATAGGACAGCAGATTAACCTTTCTGTAACAGGCTGGAAAAATGATCACTTGGAAACATGGTGCCCCCTAATAGCATTCTTTGTAGCAATCAGAGATAATCTGCTTGTGCGCAGTCATGTTATTAGCTCATTTCCTTAAGCCGTTTCCTAAACTTCTTATCTGATTGCCGTGATGGTCCCAGTTATTGGATTGGGGATAGCTCCTCTCCTGGATGTAACTTTTCTCACTTAAAAAGAGTATGATAATGATGATGGAAAGGGTGGTTTCTGTGAGAACACTGTAGGAAGAGCAGAAGACTAGAAAACATCCATTTACAACAACCCATTTTGTACCCTGCATTTGGAGAACTAGACATTTAGCTTAAACAAGCTCTGGACAGTTATCATTAATGACATCCTTGGGTGAGTGTTTAATACAACCATTTAAGTTACTGTTTGCCTGGCATTTCCTCCTTTAGGAAATGAGGCCGTTTGCAGAAAAGAAATTAAATAAATCCTGCCTTTCCTTTTTATTGCCTTTGAGATTTCCATGAAAACTTTTATTTCTTGGGACCTCTAAGTATATTTGCTTTCGGCAAATGCTGATTTTTTTCTTGATTTTGGAAACTGGTAGAAATGGGTCATGCTAAACAGGTAGAATTCTACATGCTGTCTTTATTCTTTCTAATCTCTTTCTTTCTGATATCTTGAATTTTTACCAAATCTTTTATTCTGTGGCCCAATTTTCAGAGTGGAATGTAAACTCCTCGAGTGTAAGGACCACGTGCTGTATGTACTATGTGTTTTCACTGAGCTCAGTAGGTCTACAATAGATGAGTTTGTAATTTTCAGGATCTCAGAGATCATGATTGACTTGTCTGGAAAAAAAAAAATCCAAATCCAAGTAACATCTACCACATTTTTACCAACTTGCGAAAATGTTAATAAAAACATTAAAAACTCTATGAAAAGTATCTCTAACACATTTTCTGAACTAATTGGTAAGACAAGCAGTCTTCGTGGGTTCACAGGAATACCAGAAAAGGTTTTACCCTTCAGAGAACATAATTTTCTCCTTTCAGATACTTTCTTGATGACCACAAAACAAGCCAAACATTTTGGGAAGGTGTCTGCTTAGCTTTCTGGATTTAAAGTGCACCTGAAAATTCTTAAGAGTGTTACTTAGGTTGATCTGTTTACAAAATATGGTATTTTTCCTGATTACTTATGTGTTGGTGGAAGAATTTCTTACAGACTAAAGGCTGCTTTTCACCTCTTGGATCTCTTTGATTAACTGCTTGTTATATTATAGCTCAGAACAGGACCAAAGAAAAATTCCACTTTTATTCTTTGTTACATTTGAAGAATTAATGTGAAAAAACGAACGTCGTGCATTGTCAGGAAATGATTTTTCATGTTAGCATCAGAAAGCAGAGCAAGTGCCCTCTGCTGTGGCTTTTTACCGTATTAGACAGGGATGTCCTTCAGCATCTTCGCTGATGATGGGCATAAATCAAATTGAGAACAGTGGTATGTAGTGAATTTAGTGCAACTGCATTTTTTAATATGTAAGTAGGCTTAGGTTTTTATCTCCCTTATCTTAAGCCCCGTCAAGATCAAACTCAAGCAAGCATTCACATCCACAATTGAATCTCACCAGCCTTTTTCTTTAAGTTAACATTAGTTCAAACTCTCCCCACTGCTTCTGTCAATAGATCTTTTAAAGACAGGCATTAGAGTTAAGTTTGCCTTAGCCTTTTTTCCCCCTTTCCATAGCTTCAAGCCCAAGGGCTTCTTTTAATAGGCATTAGTTAAGGCCCAGAATTGAGTAGACATTTGTGAAGGAGACTTGAAGTTTGGAACAGAATTGGCCTTTATAGTTTTTCCATGGGGGGAAAAAAATCTTCTTATGAGAATAAAGGATGCCTACTAATCTGCTACCATCTGGAGAATGGAGAAGCCAGAGGTTGTTGGCACCAGGTCACATCCCTTATGTAAACTGTCAAATTCTTTTCATATTAATGGCATATTGAGTTTAATCTGAGGGGTTTGGTAGCGGTCAGAGCTTATTGATTGATTTTTTTTTTTTTTTTTTTTTTGCCAAGGAGGGCTTCTAGTATTGTTACAATATGAGAGAAAGACACTGAGTACTCCCAAAAATCAACCATTTGATTCATAAAAGTCTTCCTTTTACTCCCACTTTGCACCATCCACTTTGCACCATTTAGTAATGTTTGAAGCCATAAGTAAAAATCCTCTGCATTCTTCCAAATAACTCCATCTGACTTTATTGAAGAAAGTATGAATACATCTTAAATTCAATAAGGAAACCAGTTGATAATTATCATACTTATCCCCATACTTGAAATAAAATAGTAGTGAGCCTAAGATTCTGTTTTTCTTACAGATTATTTTGCACATATGTGCATGTGAGTATAAATATAGATGTGCATTTTGGTGCTTTAGGGTGTAATGGAACAGCTAAAATCACCCCAAAATCTTACGAGGCTCCTGCTATCTGAGTGCTAAAGAATAAAAATCCTTACTTTTTGATTATGAAACCTTTAGCCTCTTGTGGACACAGGGCCAAACAGATTGCGAATGTCTTGACAGCTCTATTCACAGCAGAAGCTTATTCCCCAAACTGGTGCAGATTGATTTTGTTCATTCTAAAACTGTTCTGCTCTCCCCCTCTTATAAATAAAAATAGACCCACACACTCATTCCCAGACCTTTTGATGGGTAAAGGTTGAACTCTCTAAACCACAGCATGGAAACCCAAGTAATCATGTTATTCCTGGGGATAGACATCTACAGTACAAGCTAAAAGAAGTGATGAATAAAAGGCACTGTTTTATTCTGTACTATCTACATAGGATATTTTGGCAAAAACAGGTCTAACATTCAATAAATATTTCTTGAACAAATAAATAACAGAATGACTATGAACTCTCGTTTTTACCTGAACAGTCTTCTGCTTGCGTAAGGAACATGAAGAAACAAAACCTAAAAATTTCAACAAACAGGATTAAGTAAAGAAGCACTGAAATATCCAGCTTTTGAAAATTCTTTTAAATTCTGAAATGAGAGCATTGGTCCTTGGGGCCTATATTCCACTGGCGCTTCTTACCCCCCTGGTTTCATATGTAAACCAGAAAATGAAAACCAGACCCAATGAACCAAAGGAGATGAAGCATGTTTGTTTTGCCCATTATATATCTCTGCTCACGCCTAGATGCCTTGCCTTCTCTGGTCTCTGTGTTTGAAGTTGAGAGCTGGGAACAGACATGAGATTGAGGTCCCAGGGAGAAGTCAAGTTCAGCCTGAACTGGTGAACTCACTGAGACTAGGGGCAGATAACGTGAACTAAAGATACTCACTTATGACATTTGTGCCAATAGAGGAAAGACCCACTGAGCCTTTACAAACAGGTTTTTTTTTGGTTGTCTTAATGGATGGCGCCTAGCTGAATGTCTTGGCAGTTTTCCTTAAGTAACCGTCTCCAATTGATGATGATGGGAATGAGCTTACACACAAACCAGTATTACATAGGATTTTCTGCCAAAGACACTGAATGCAACAATTCTGAAGGGAATCGTCATAAGGGACAGTGGGCTGATATTACAAAACATTAGCATACTTACGCAAGAGCCCAACAGCAATAACAAAGACAAAGAATTAGGTGAAAAGGAAGGCGAAAACTTGGGAAGGAACATGAAGATGTCCATGTGAAGACATATATACATGAAAGAAACAATGGAAGTGCAAAACTGATTTTAGTATTATATTTTGTTGGCAGTAAATACCACCCTGTTGTTTGAATGCATTTTGATCCTAAGCTGCAGTGTCCATGTGCTAAGGATTTAAATAATTGCTATTAAGAACGTTATAGTAAACTCTAACTTTTAAAAGGGTAGTTAGTCCAGGTTTTCTACAGTGGTCAAGTATATGCGAGTGACTTAAGAATCTTTTTATGGCAGGTTCCCTTTGGTGGCCCCCTCCTCCCTAACTTTGTAAACTCACTTGCAAAGTAGCAGTCAGGTTTGTACTCATTCTTTTCAGCCTGCTTGGATTTTATCTGACTGCAGAGAACCGTGACTGGACAAAGATTGTGATTTGGGGCGATCACTGCTATGATGGCACCCTTTGCTCCCATTGTGTGCTTTACAAGGGACTCCGTCTGCCAGAGCTCCCTTTTCCTCCTCGGGTCTAATCTGGAGAGCTCCGGGGACTGCCTGGCGCAGGACCAAGAGGCGGAGTTCAGCACCGTGGCCAGCAGGGGGCGTACTTGCCAGATAAGAACAGGTTTCTCGGAGCCAGAGTAACTCGCATCACGTTCTCTGCCAGGCTGTCCTTTTTAGTCAATTTGGCTCAAGATTCGACTCCAAAAGCATTTTATTTTGCCCTCTCAGGTCCCGGCCCACACCTGTATAACTGCCCGTCCACGCTGCTGTTTTCAGTTTCTTTTTGTTGTTAACAGTAGGCTCTGCTTTGCCATCCCTGACGTCTGATCACCTTTTACTTAGAAATTGGAGAGTGGTTTTCTTTCCCTCTCCCTGTATCACAGGTCAAGTTGAAGGGTACAGTCACCTGCAGGGAACAGGACCAAGTGTGTTCATTGAGCATTTTGCTGTTTTACATGACCTCGCCATAAAGGAATGTCTCTATGAGAAAGGAAAAACCTGTTTCATAACGCAGTGCAGAGCTTTGTTTTCTCTCGTCAGGGTGACAGCCCTTTGGTTCCTGCCAGTGGGTATGCGACAGGAAGGTGGGGAAACTGGATCATGAAAATTCCACGGCTGGCAATTGCTCATTCTTTAGCCTTCTAGCCGGAGGATAGTGTCTGGTTCCCAGGGTGGCTCAGTAGTGTATTTAATTCCGAGAGCCCAAACCTATGCTATTAGCATTTTATTCTTAAAAAAAAAAAAAAAAAGACGGTGACCCTTGGCAATTTTTAAGCAGCTTCAGCATAGTTTGGCAGGAGGGGGTGACTGAGGAAGCGTTTTTTGTTTTGAAACTTGGATTCAGTGAACCTGTTGACTGGACTTTGCTGGGTAATGCTTTCCCCAGACAGCGAGCCATCTGCACAGGAAAAGTTCACAGTGCACACCCGGGGCTTGTTACCACAATGTGGTGCTTTATGACTGAGATTCTTTTCTTGAACGCCTGAGCCACTAGGTTCCTGTGCTCTCAGCCCCAGGTTGGATTACAAGTTGCCCCAATGCTGGAGCAATTCCCGCTCTGGCTGGGGCAAAAGCAGGAGCAGAAACCCCACAGCAGGTACTGATGCTTCAGATATGTTTTTCTGCAGGCTCCTAAGCCGTCTTCCCCACTCACTCACAGTTCCCAATCCCTGCCACCCTGGGCCCCCATTCTTGGATTAGTTCTCAGGCAGCTGCAAATACTGATGTGCTACCTCCTGTTGAGAGAGAGAGAGAGAGAGAGAGAGAGAGAGAGAGAGAATGAGAGTGTACCTATGCAACTGCAACAGGTACCCCCCATGGGAATGTGAAATCACTGAGTTCAAATCTTAGATGACTTTCAGAAGTCTGTATAGAGCAGGTTTACTTTGGTTTGTTTTTGGCAGAAGCCCATTATTTAATGGCAGCAGGTTTCCTTGTTTTTAAGCCCGTTGGAAGTTAGCTCTGTGGCATTTCAGCTGTATAAGGATATAGAATCCAACCTCTTTGGTATCTATTGGTTCAGATTTTGCTCACATAAATGGGTCTGTTTAAACAAGCCAACTGTGTGCACAATAGGGTTCCAAGATTAATTTTTTTTCAGAAACTGGGATTCTTCTTTTCCTACTATTAACAGAATCATTAATGTCTGCCCCCCACACCCTTTTTCATTTTAAAAGTCATCTGTAGAAGCTGTCTTTCCCAGAGCCTCATTGTTCATGAATTATATTGTGAATCCATTTGGACACCGACCAGGAAGTTGCTATAATTGCTCACATGCAAGTAAAAGCTTTCTCTGTGTATTAATTAGTTGATACAAGGGATTAAGATGATTACATGAAAGGCATTGCTGCTTTCCTCTGAATAGTTAGACCAAGGTGGGTGCCAAGGCATCATTTGATCCCATTTGCTCAGCATGTTCCCTTGATAAAGGCACAGAATTTGAACAGTGAGGTTTCCCGAGGCAGCAGAACACGGGGATCATTTGGTTTCACTGTGTCTGTTGATGTGAAATGTGGGATATTAATCAAGGCTAATTACATGCAATGGGTTTGGAACAAACTGAAGGCCAGTTCAGGGCATGGTTCTCTATGTAATTACGGACTTTAAGGTACCAAGGTAATTACTGGAAATTAGAGGCCCTTCCTTTATGGGTCTTGCCTCTCAAAATGTGGAAACAGTTTCTTTCACCATTAGGAGGTAGGTCTCTCCTCAGAGCCTGGTGCTAAACAGATACAACCAGCCTTTAAGTAGGCCTTGGTCATGCTATGTCAGCTTTCTAGAGTTAGGGCAATAATCCAGATAATTCTGGCCTACTTTTTTTTCCCCTGTCAGTGATCTTCTAATATTTGAATTCAAGATAAAAACTGGTGTCTACTTGCTTAGGGAGTGGAATTGAATAGTTCAGTGTCCTTTTGTAGAAGACCGTTTCCTTTATGTGTATTGTTTGTTTTTTGTTGTTGTCACCCAGGCTGGAGTGCTGTGGCGCGATCTTGGCTGACTGCAGCCTCTGCCTCCAGGGTTCAAATGATTCTCCTGCCTCACCCTCCCAAGTAGCTGGGATTACAGGCACATGCTGCCATGCCTGGCTAATTTTTTTGTATTTTTAGTAGAGATGGGGTTTCACCATGTTGGCCAGGCTGGTCTTGAAGTCCTGACCTTAGATAATTCTCCCACCTCAGCCTCTCAAAGTGCTGGGATTATATATATATATATATATATGTATAAGGGTAATCTGCAGTCCTTTAGATTAATACATTTAATACCTTTGATTTGAAAGTATTGAGTTACTTCACAGTGTATGAGTGTTTGGAGATGCCACTTTTTTGAGGAAGACCCTTCCTAGAGGGCTGGGAGAGCCACTATTGTTAGACTCTTGTGGGAAGTTGGGCAGTCACCTCCAGTACAGAAAGCCCCCCAAACCCAGATCCTTGTTTCTGGTACTGTGTGTCTTTATGCTGGTCTGGGGTTAATATGCTAAGTATAGATTTAACTTTGAAAATGTGTGTGTACAGGCATGTGTTTATTGTAAGCTCAGGAAAAGAACTTGGCCACTAAGCTCAAAAGAATCAGGATGGGAAGAAGTAGTGATTTTTCTAAGTCATATATTTAGCTATCCTGACATTGCTATTTTTAAGAACTTTCAGAACGAGTTCCTATCATAGATATACTATTTCTGAATCTGAAAATTGAGAAGGATTTGTAAAAGTATGGAGGGCTTATAATAAATAATTTTATAAAACTGAGGTTTTATATATTTTATGTGTAAGATATTCTGTATCATATTTTTAAAAAACTATTTTTCAAGTAGCTGATTTCATCACAAGGCTCAAACCACTACTAACTTCTGAAGTTTTATTTATCGTGGCATTCCTGATTCTGTTATGTCCCACACTTATTTGTATGTTCTCCATCCAGAGAGTCTATGTCTCGCCTCACTGGGAGGCACTTCTGCACGTTCCTGGCTGGGATTTGAGGATGGCCAATGGAAGAATGAGTCATTGTGTCTCTAAGTTAGGGCAATTAGGGACTGCAGCTGTCAGTTTCTTTCCTTATGGCTTTACCCTTTCCTTGTTTTATCACTCAAGTGTTAATGTAGTGCTGCTGCCGGCCTGATTTCGCCATTCCTTCCCCTTTACTATCTGCCTCAGCATGTCCCTTCTGTAGCATTTCTCAGGCTTCTCCCTGGTCTAACTGTCTCTTAATTCTCCTTTCTGACTTTCCCATGGGTTATTCTCTCCCCACGATCTTTATTATTCCTCTGCTGAGGTGGGAAGATCATTTGAGCCCAGGAGGTTGAGGCTGCGGTGAGCCATGATCTAGCCAGCCATTGCACTCCAGCCTGGGTGACTGTGAGATCCCAACTATAAGAAAATAAACCACAACAGGGACTCCATGTTTGGGTCCCCTTTCACAAACACTCCCATGGAAGCTGTTTTTCTCTCTCCTGGATTTCCCCTCTGGAGTCCCCTTCCACACTCTCGTGGAAGCCTGTCTTCCCCTCCTAAACTCCATCTCTCTTATATTCCCTTCCACTCAGCGTGGAAGCTGCTTTCCTCTCCCGGATTCCATCTTTCTGGATTCTCTCACTCTGTGAGAGTTAGCTGTTTCTCTCTCCTTCTCCTGTTTCTCTCTAAATAAATCACTTTCTACAAAAAAAAAAAAAAAAAAGAAAAGAAAAGAAACAACAACAAAAAAAACCTCAAATGTAAATATTAGAAACAAACTCTTCATTCCAAGCCACACACTACCTTGCCTTACATGTCCAGTGTCCAATGCCATACCCCTTAATTTCTTGGCCTACCCTAGAAATGTCGTATAAACTGGGTTTTCCCTATCTGCAGCCTTCAGGGAACCTGGCCATTGTTATTTTAAAGTTAATGGTCCTGCCACTGTTGTGAGAGCAGAGAGAACGAGGCTGCTAGAATGCCATGTGTGAATGTCTGCCCGTTGTCTTCCCTTTCTTGGGAGGCTTGGGTGTTTTAGTTTCGGACATCCCAACCTGGGGCAAGGGTGGGTGAATTGGGGTGCTGTGTCTTAATCTTCATTTGTCTGTCATGATATTCTCTCACCTCTCCAGAGTACAGAAATGACTCGTTCAGGCCCCAGAGCTTGAAGGTATGTACAGGTACATGCACCCACACACATTCTACCTCTAGCACAAGGGTAAGCCCAAGGTCACTGAAGTAAGTCAGCAAAACTGGAAGCCAGGGTTGTTGATTCTGTGCCTTATTCCTTGCAAACCCTCTCATATCTTCTGGAAGAACTTATATATGTTTTTCTCTCTCCCCTGCATTTTAAAGATTTATTTCATCTTTAGCTTTATTGAAAGGAAGTGGAGTTTGATCTGTGGGGACTTTTGTGCAGAATACCAGTGACATCATGGAATGATCAGAGTTCTGCTTTTTATTAAAGGACACAGGAAAGGTGGTGCTACATACACACAGGACAACTCTTTCTTGTTCTGCTTATTTCCAGTCATTCATATCTAGCTTTAATTTCTTTGAAACATTTTGTAAAAGTTCAAGTGCTGTTGAATAGAAATGTTGTGGATTTTTTAAAAGTAAATATTAACTTATCAAATTCAAATGAGAACTTAAAAAGGGAAACTGTAGTAAGGTTATGGTAGACACTACATTTTTTGCTATCATTATTCTTTTAAGGATTTGTCAAGATTAATTAAGGGAATCACAAAGGACTGCAGTCAGGGACATATTTAGAAGCATTTATTGTGTAGTAAGAATGAGGAACAATATTCTGTTCTTTAGTACTTTCACACTTTTGCAAACATGACTGGAAGAAACCCAAAACCTAAAACCCAAACGATATTGTAAGCAGTGTTTATCATCTTCTGCTTCTCCTATGGTTGATAAAAGTTGACTGATGGAATTTGAAAGGAAGCCAGGAGTCTTTTTTTAAGTGTGTGATGTATGTGAAGCTGCAGTAATTTTGGTTGCTCCCTCTTGTGAAGATCTATGTATGCATGGCAAGGAATGTAGCATTTAGGTATTTGCTTACGTGTTTAAAAACATTGTTAACAAAAGCATTGGGAATGATGGCAGTGTTTTGTGTTTTTTTTTAAGCTAGACTGTTTTATTGTGTTTTATTCTAAGCTCCTTTTAAGCAGGCTGGAAACCACCTCCACTGACACAGCCTTTTCCTTTACGTTTGAACTTTCCTGGCAAAAATGGCTTGTCGATAGAGTCCAAGCTAGTTCATTCCCTTTGTGCGTAGAGAATTAGACACATGAATGCCACAAATTAATCAAATGTAAGTCCAGAATAGAAGGCTCTCACCCACTAACACGACTGTGAAAGCTGCTTTGAATAAGAGGGAAAGGACCCATCAAATATACATGAAAAATAGTGAGTTTATGAAGGCCCAGGGATTGTTGGGCTTGACCGGACCTGCGTGCCATCACTTAAAGGGGGGCAGGAGCAGAGGGTGGGAGCGAGGGACCACCAGCCCATGAGGTGGAGTTTTCCTTTTTTAAATGATCTTCTTCCATTGAGAAAAGTTCTGGGAATATCAATGAGCCCCTTGCTGAGACAGGGTTGGGGGTCAAAGTGCAGGGCCAGCTGCCAGCCTTCCTGAAGGATAATAGCAAAGCCCTTCTGTACATATGACAAAAGGATATTCTAAAACAATGTGTTTAGACACTGAATGAAACAGCAGTTAAATTAAAATTATGCAGCATCATGTAAAATTAACATTTTCTACTCCATCTTCTTTCTTAGAGTGGAAAATTGATTCAGCTCTATTCTTTTTTGTTTTCACTCAGTTATTTTGTGATTTATAGAACTTTAATCATTTAGCCATATAAGTTAAAATATAAACTTACGCCCCCTTTAGCACATAAATATGAATATTTTAAAGGATAAAGTTTTCTTGTGGGCTTTTGTGTTTAATATATATACCTAGCATTATTTGGCTGTTTAAAACAGGAAAATACATATTTCTAGATGGACATAAAACATATAGAGATACATATTAGATAAACAGCAAGTTTTGTTGTGCAAATGATGAAAACACAACGTAGCAGCATTGTAATGTGGTTGAATTAAATTTATACACACAGACATTATTTCCCAGACTAACATTAAAACTCGAAGGTTGAACTATGAAAATATTAACAAGAACTGCTCAAGTATTTATTCTGAGATGCTTCAAATCTGGATTTGATATAATGTAATTTATGTAAACATAAACAGAGATGAAATATGAGAAGCCCTAATATTAATGTAAAACAAAATGAAAACTTGGCATTTAGGTCACATAGCATAGCCATGTGCACACTATTTTCCTAACTCTATCTTGATACAATTGAAAGTTACCCGTAAAAAATACTACTCTGTGGTCTTTCAGCCCATATTTTTTTTTGTTCCTGGTGTGGTTTGAATTTCGTATTGTGTTTATTTTTCTTCATTCTCTTCATCCTCACCCTGAAACCACAGAAGGTTTTTCAATGGAAAGGAGAGTATTGTATCACACTTCTTGGTTGGTGCCAGTTAGTTCCAGCATGGGCTTTCTTTGTGGCTTTCTTTTGGAATGATATCATATTTATTGGTCTTCACATTTGCTAGAATAGTTCCAGTTTTCCATCTTTTAGCACATATCCCTGAAAAGGTCACATACAACTCACTTTCTGGCCAAGCACACTGGCTGAGTGAGGGGTGTGGGGTAAGATGACTAAGAATGAGAAGTTGGAGCTCTTCACGTTCAGTTCTTAGTGTCAGAATTTATAGAACCCATCCAGCTAGTTAAAGACTTCTTAGCTCAGACAGTGATAGTAATTTAATGTTCGACATTTATTACCATGTATCCTTAACAAATTAATAATTTTACATTTGAAGAAGGACCGTCCAGAAAACTAGAAGAGGACAGGGACCAGGTGAAAGACCCTGTAGGGGTCATTACTGATGGGGCTGTTGGGAGATGCGGATTGCACTGTTGACTAATGTACAGTATCAGATCAAAACAACAACAACAAAACAAAACAAAATAAAATATTCTAACTGTGGTTTCAGCCATTTATTCTTCAATATCTTGGCTCTCGACAGACATTCATTAGGTACCTGTAGTATGAGTTAAGGAAATACAATGCCGTTTGCATCCTAGTAACAGACACAGGACAATTAGTCTATCTGCTAATTGCAGGGCAAATACAACTAATACCATCAAGCATATGCCAAATGCTGTATATGTGTGAAAGGGGAAGCCCCATGTTGATGGGAAGGTCAGGAAGGATTTCTTAGGAGAGAAGGGTGTGAAATGGCAGGATTTTGAAAATGCAGAATGGGGGGAAGGCTAGGAGCCAAGACAGAGAGACAAGAAGTTCTGCCTTTAACAGTAATTTGTCAAGCCACTTTGCCTGGAGCATCTTCCAGAAAATGTTTTATGCTGGACACTTGGGTAAATAGACCCAGCTGCTGGAGGCTGGGAAGCAACAGCCCTGCAGAGTGTCCCTCCCCCACCCCAGAGCGCCCCCCCAGCTCCTGTCCAGCCCCTGCCCGTCTCCTCGACAGGCTGAGGGGGAAAAGAGCCCTCAACGGGCTGAGGAGGAAAGTAGCCCTTCGTAGGCATAATCCTTTTGGAGCACAGAGTTGAGACTGCTCTGACTGGGGGAGGCTCAGAAGCAAATAGTAACCCCAAAGACGAGGTTCTCAAATGAGAAACTGAGAAGTTGTTTATACCAGGAAGGTAAAGGGAGGGTTCTGAAGACTTGTGAACAAGATGCGAAAAGTTGAGAATTGCACTTTAGAAAGAGTAATCTTAAGGTTAGGTGAGACTGGAGACCGAAAGCCCGATGACGAGGTGGCTGCCACTGTGCAAACAAGAGGGATGTGAGTTCGGATACAAGGAGACAAGGGAAGGAAAAGAAAGCGTGGCTGGGTGCCGTGGCTCATGCCTGTTATCCCAGCACTTTGGGAAGCTGAAGTGGGAGGATCACTTGAGGCCAGGAGCTGGAGGCCAGCTTAAGCCTATAAAGCATAGTGAGACCCCATTTCTGCAAAGAAAATGAAAATTAGCCAGACATAGTGGCTTACTCCTGTTGTCTCAGCTACTTGGGAGGCGGGGGTAGAAGGATCACTTGAGCCCGGGAAGTGGAAGCTGCAGTGAGCTATGATCAAGGCACTGCACTCAAGCCCAGGCAAGACAATGAGAACGTGTCTTGAAATAATAACAACAATAATAATCATAAACTTTAAAAATAAAGTAGATGTCCCAAGAACTTGGATGAGAAAGCACCTGACCACAGGAAGGAACACAAAAGGAGCAGGTGGTGAGATGACACCCAGGTTTTAATGATGGAGCAGGAAAGTGGGGAGCTTGGGTAAAGTCAGGTGTTACCCAAGACAGGCAGCTGGGGATGAGCTGTTAGTGTGGAATTATTCAAAAATAGCAAATAAGAGTGATTTCTCTTTAAAGGTTTGATCCTTAAAGAGTATGGACTATTAACTAAGCCCTGCTCTTTACAAAGGAATTTGAATGAGTTTTTTCCCCTAGAGTTGGGTATGGTTTTGAGAAAACCAATGTGCTCCTCTCATGTTCCTCTAAGGGTTACAGAGCTGGTGAGTGATTACTTCTGTACCCCAGTGACTTTCATGCTGGTTTGTGAATCCTCTGAAAATGAGGCCTTTCCTTTAACATTTTGTAACACAAACAGCCCAGTGATTTAATGCTGGCTCTTCCAGTATAAATATCACATTATGAATATAATTTCCCATTATTACCACAAGAAATTATCTGAATGCTAAGAATAATTTGGCTTTATAAGCTCGTACACCAATATATTGTTTCCAAAACCAAACATTAAAGAAATGTATAAAGGGAAACTCTCTTTGCTATTTTAATTTTTGCACTAGATTTAAAAATTTCTTGATGGGGGAGTCTATCTTCTGCACAGTGGTTACTCAACCCAGTTTGGTACTCACAATGGTGAGTTTACTACATATCCGGATTTTTTTTTTTTAATGATAATCACCTACTTTTATAGGATCCTTCATTACTTTACATCTAATTCCATATTTTTTAAATGGGCCAGGGGACCAAGCTAGAACTTACCAATTATACTATATTCAAACTTTGATTCTTAAGTCCAAATCTGTTACAGAAATATTGTTGATGTGGGTGTAAGCAACCTAGTAACTATTTCCACACTTATTTCACAAAAAGTGACCTAGACTGTTGACATAGAAAAAAATATAAGCTTAAAAATGACGCTATCTGCTTGTATGTGAGAGGGAGATGGAGAGAGAGAGATGAGGGGCGGAGAGGGGGAAGAAGCTAGGTAGAATGATAAATGAAAATCTAAAAAGACGGGCTTCATTTCACTGGTATTAATTTGGTAAATTATCCATAATGTATTAGAGCTTGTAAACATTGTGGCAAAATTTTTTGCCCTGTCAGTAATGAATTGCTACATCATTAATTTTGTCAAAGGATCAAGAAACAACATTGCTGAGCTCAAAGAAAACTCCTAGATGAATATAGTTGGGTTGAAGTGCTGGTGTGGTTAATGTCATTCACCGGTGAATCCACATGACTGTTTCCTCTCCTCATGAACAGCCTGGCCTCAACTGCCGAGGGTGGCAGGGTGCGCCCCACCCCCCAGTGGGGACGAAGCTGTGTAGTCAACACTGCGCTCGGTTCCTCGCGTTTCCCTGTAACACTGCCCTGGTCTGTATATATCTGTATATTCTCCTATTTTGAGTATGTTTAAAGTGGTAAATGAAAAAATACATTTAAAAAGTCAGTTGGAATAAAAATTATGAAAGAAATCAGAAATACTTTAGATAAGAATATTTTATAGAGAACTTAGTGTCCACTATCTGTTTAAGCATTATATTTGGCATTTAGTCTCCTGTTAGCTATGGAGAAAGGGAAACCTGGTTATTCATATAGTTGTAATTTTCTCATGAAAGTATATTTTTTCAGGCCGGGTGCATTGGCTCACGCCTGTAATGCCAGCACTTTGGGAGCCGAGGTGGGCAGATGATGAGATCAGGAGTTTGAGACCAGAGTGGCCAAAATGGTGAGACTCCATTTCTACTAAAAATACAAAAAATTAGCAGGGCACAGTGGTGTGCTCCTATAATCCCAGCTACTCAGGAGGCTGAGGCAGGAGAATCACTTGAACCCCAGAGGTGGAGTTTGCAGTGAGCCGAGATAGCACCCTTGTACTCCAGCCTGGAAGACAGAGTGAGACTCCATCTCAAAAAAAAAAAAAAAGTGTACTTCTTCCTGGTATTTAATGACTAAGAGGTATTTGTCACATCGTTCTTAACACAAATGGTGCCAGGTAGCATAGCAGAGCTTATTTAAATTTTATAAATTGCATTTTATGGCTATCTCTTACTAATGACCCTGTAAAGACCAAAATCATGGCTTTGAATTGTTAATTTATAGAAGGCATTTCAGCAGGAAATATAGGTTGCAGTTGTCTTGTGCACTGAAATTGTCCAGGTATACCTAATTTTATCATCAGGCCTGTAAAGGGGGTAGAGTTTGGGGAATCTAGAGGAGTGAACAGGGATTATATCCCTTATACTGCATCTGTCAGCTATCTAATGCTTCACCTGTTCTTAATAGAAGTAGTTAATTAATTGGTTAAAGTCTCATGGGTGTTTAAAGTAGTTGTTGCCTGTTGGTTGAAAAAAGAGCATTGTCTTTAGAAGCTGATGTAAACTCACATTACAGAACTACAGGGCTTAGTTGTGGATCCTTAGTGCTGGGGCCATGCAGCCATTCCTGGCTCTGCCTCACCTTTGGGATTCTGATCTCAGGGAGGCTCACTCCATGTATTGTCTAAGCAAGCCACTGTTAGGATGGATGAGTTCTGTCCCTGCAGTATGATATGTAGGGTAGTTAGGGATGGGAGCAAGGAGAGGAACCCAAGTCTAATCCATCCCCTTTTTGAGAGAGAAAGAATTTGATAATCACGATGTTAAGCCACCTGTCCTTGCTACACATCTGGGTAGTAGCATATGTGAAACTAGAACGGATATTTAAGAGCTCGACTTAACATTAGTGGCCAGCTAAAGTATGATCCCACTTTACAACATCAGGGGGAGGATGACTCAAGTAGCTCAATGGAAAGAAGGTCAGGTGGGTAATATTAAAGGTGAATATTTGATTAATCAAAACATGAGAACAGGGTATTTTTTACTTAGGTTTTAACACAGCCAAATTCACCTGCTCTTTATGGTTGAGACCACGTAATACCTAACTAGGAGAGGAAATTTCATGTGTCAGCTCGTTACCTTGTTTAAGGAATCGGGTAACTTTTCTTCTCCTTCTGTACTTTATATTATTTCAAAGGCCTTAATTGGACTGTTGCTTTTAATAACATAGTCAATATTTTAAGTAAAAATTGAAAATCTTCATATATTGGTTGATAAGCATTATGTAAAATTTAAAGTTGAAAATAATTCATTCTTTAGTTCTTTAATGTAAAAGCAATCTTTCAAAAATAAACTTTTGGCATAAGAAACTTGACTCTTCAGTGTTGGAGCATTTGAGAAAATAGAGTAAATCTAGTTTTATATAACTACCCTAATACTCTTAGAATACCAAGTGTTTTACAGTAACAAGTTTGAGATAGGATACAATATGAATATATTATCCTCACAGCTAGCCTGTTCCTTTAGTCAATTTCAGAACACATATTAAGGAAAGCAATATCTATGCCCACTCCTTGTTTCAAAGTATATTCATATGTTCAGATGTGGGGGAAAAAGCATTCAGCAATAAGTATTTTTTAAAGCAAATAAACTCCCCAAAGGGTAATTGCTCTTCTAGAGGCACCGATGTATATTTTAATATTTATCTTTGCAGTAGGGTACATTTCTGTTTTCTTTCAGCAATTTCACTCCTAGCACCAGGATGGCTATAGGAGGACTTCTTCCAGAGATGAGATGAATGACTTTTAAACAGCTCTATTTGAGACCATATTTTCCTTGAGAGAGAATATAAATATTCTTTTTATTGTGCATATTACTTAAAATTTTATGTATGTGTGAAGTGAACATAAACAGATGTAATTGGGTCTTTGATAAAATGTAAAATTAGCATTCCATTATGAATTATATTGTGTTGAAGAAAAATTATGAGAGAACTCTTAGGGAGTGCTCTCTGCAAACATCATGATTGTCAAGAGGAATTCATTCATTCCCTCATCCTGTCAGTAAATACTCAGTGCTCATTATGGGCCTGCTGCTGTACTATATCCTAAGAGGGTTGCAAATAAATAAATAAATATATATATATACACACACACATACATATTTTTTCTTTTTCATTAGATAGATACATGTGAAAGAGTTAAATGACGGATTAAGAAGAAGAGTCATAATGAATGATCAGACAATGAAGAGGCAGACAGCAGAAGTTACCATGAAAATGGTTTTGGAGGCAATGGGACTGAGCAGGGCTGCAGAGGTGCTGAGTGGTGGGAGAAGTAGTAGTGGTGGGAGAGGCCAGGGTAGAGGAAGGAATGTTGCACAGGAAATCAGGGCATCTGGTCCCAGCCCTGGCCATTCACCATCCCGGTGATTTATGAAACTGTCACCCTGAAACATAAGATTATCTCTAACATCCCTTCTTGCCATTCTGTCATCTAAGCGCCCATCTGGCTGTAGAATTCTCTTCATTTCTGCCTCCAGTTTTTGGCTTAAACATAAAAGTGCTAGAACATATATAAGGAAAGAAAAACACAACAAAAACCTCACGTAAACCAACTTTCTTTTGTTCTGTTTCCTTAGATTCAGCCTGGATTCTTCTACTCTATAAATATTTCCCATTTAGAAAGTAATTACATCAATGCAAAGCTTTATGTTTAAACATATATGGCTTTTATTGTTACATGATAACTGAGTCTAAATTAGATAATTCTCATTAATGAAAGGACAGGAAAATAAGTAAGTTCAGACATAATTAGGTCACAGCATTTGACCATTGTGCCTTAACCTTCCCTTTGCCCTTATCTGTTAAAGCTTTGGCCTTAATATGGACAAAGAGCAATTTAAATCTCTTTCTATTCCTATCCTTTTTCTTGAGTGGCTTCAAATCTAAATCTCTAATAAAGGAAGGGATAATAAAATAGCAGAGAAAGTATAATGGGGAATATATTGACTCTCATAAAAGTTTTGGAAGAGAAATATATTCTCTTTCTTCAGCCCTGTAATAATATAATCATGGTGTGATTTCTACTTTGCTAGACTAGGGACTATTTTGGAAATCGTTAATGAATATAATCAGGTGGTAAGCATTTAAAAATTACTATTTCATGAAAGCTAGAAAATTATTGTTCAGTGTAAAATGCAAAAGACAAAGGAAAAAAAGCCAGTTACATTAAAAAAAAATAAAACAAAACAGTATAATCTGTGTGGTGTGATGTAATAGAGTCTCTGGGAGTTGGAGTTGAAGCTTGAGTTTTAGGCTTAACTTTGAATCTTTCCTTGTAAGCTTGGGCAAGTCGCATAATCTCTTTGGGGCCTAGATTTTCTTTTTCTTTTTTAGGTTTATTTTTATGCCCCTCCCCCACTCAGACTTTTTAAAAATATAAAATAATAACACCAAGCATTTATATTTACCATGTGTCAGGCACTATTCTAAACCTTTTATATTTAATTACTTAATTCTCCCACCTACACCATGGGGGTAGATACTATCATATGTTTGCAATATTGTGCTTGTTTTATCTTGTGTAACATTTTTGAGAAATTGTCTGAACCCAGACAATTTATGGTATGAACCGCACTATTTGACTGCCTCATTATTTACATCATTATTATCAGAGGCCAACTATTTAGATTATTCAAAGGTAAAAACACTTCTAAATACATACAATAGTAACAAAACTTTGCTAAAGGGACTCTGAAAAAGGTCACTTATAATTTTGGTTATTGAGCAAAATCTCTGACATTAGCAGTAGAGAGCCTTTTTTAAATCCCCATTATACAGATGAGAACTGTAGCACACATACAGAGAAGTGCTTGGCAGCGTGTAGAAGAATGCCACACTAACCAGGACTGAATTCACTTCTATATCTGTCCGTGGACAAATGTCATTATTTAGACATGCGGAAACAAAAATAGCTTTTACCACATTGCCCCAGGCACTGCAGTCTCGGAATTCCTGTCAACCCTCAACTCTGCCACTGGGCTGCATGATTCCCGAGACAGCCTGTGGTTGAAACTCAAGCTAGGATGCCTGCCACCTGACCTCCAGCTTTCCCTCTCTCTCGTCCCTTCTTGTTTAACAAATGTTTGCTGAGCACCTCCCACGTACCAGGCACTGTGCTGCGGACCAAGGCAAATATGTTTACAGTCACAGACATGACCTATGCCCTGTGTAGCTCACAGTTCAGTGGGGAGCTGGGCATTAAGGAAATAATCACACAAAGGGACATACAATGATAGACGTGCTGTGGGAGATGAAGGAGATGTAGGTGGTTTCAGGAGAGGGATTTGGAACAGGAGCCTTAAGGTCTGGGCTCAAGCAGTCATTTAATTTCTTCCTAAGTATTCCAACTTTGGTATGACTAGTCTTCCACATACTAGGTAATTTAGGGCAGATAGATGTGCTGGAAACATCTGAATGAGATCAAAACTTAGATAAAAAAGTGTCTACCTGTGTCTTTTCATTAATGGAATGTGAAATGCAGTGACGAATTGGCTTCATGAGAGTATTGGTTCAGGCAACTTCCTCTTGCCACAGACCACTGGATTTGAGATATTTATTTATTTTATTTATATTTTTATTTATTTTGAGATGGAGTATGGCTTCTTTCACCCAGGCTGGAGTGCAATGGTGCAGTCTCGGCTCACTGCAACCTCTGCCTCCTGGATTCAAGCAATTCTCCAGCCTCAGCCTCCCAAGTAGCTGGGATTACAGGTGCTCGCCACCACGCCCAGCTAATTTTTGTATTTTTAGTAGAGATGGGTTTCACCATGTTGGCCAGGCTGGTCTCGAACTGCTGAACTCAAGTGATCTGCCCACCCTGACCTCCCAAAGTTCTGGGATTATAGGCATGAGCCACCACACCCAGCTGAGATATTATTTATTAAGAAGACTATGATGGATAAGAGAACAGAGTTCCAGCTTGAAGGATAGAAAATTTGAGTTTTACTTTGCACTTTTTCACCAAATAACTTTTGCAGGTTTTAGGTGGTGGTTGTAAAATCTAATAGGACTCTTATGAAGATTAAGTAAGAATGTGTACATATAACAGCTCACTTGGTGCCTGACTCATAGGAAGTGCAGATTGAATGTAGTTCTCCTGGTTAGCAGTTAATGTGGGAGAGACCAAGGTGGATAAAAAATTGTGAGTGCCAGGTCTGGACAGCCTTGATGGGGATAGGGTATTTATCCACGAAGGCAGTTTAGCAAACTTATGTGCCAAAGACGTGCAATGGAGTTGACTTACTGACCAAATAGTAAGTGGTATAAGGGCTCTGGATAGGTATATTTTGGAGGGGCACAAGGTGGGAAGAAGGGAAAACATGAATGTGTCCAGCAGTGTAGCCTGAGTCCTACAATTTGCATGGAATGCCTGATCTTTATTGGAGGAGTATTAGCTGGTGAGTCAGATAGAGATGCTTTGAAGGGACCAGGATGTTTTACCCTGTACCCTAAGGGAAGCTTACCCTTCTTTTTCAGCCTTCTGGGTCAAAGATGAGAAAGAAGTAGAAAGAATACTATTTTTACTATATTCTTGAAATGGAGATTTGCAGCAAGTTGGTATTTAATAAAGAAGTCCCTTTTCATTATTTTTGGCTTGAGATTTAACGAACAGTTGTAGTAAAATCAGATTAGCTGTATACACTCCTGTTATAGAAGAATGTGTGTATCTTACATCTAACTTTAAGCTAGTATCCATTCTTTGCATTCCTTTCTTCTGTCATTGGTTAATTAAACCCATGTTGTGGTCAGTGCTTACTCTACATGGTAGAGTGTTTAACATACAGTTTAAGATGACTAGATGAGAAGTAATGGGATAAAAATCTCTTTACATTGATGACTTCAAGGCTCAATTATTGTAGAATAAAATAATGATGAAATTAAATATGTAATACAAATAAAATCTCCATTCCCCTCCTCCCATACACAAAATGGCATATAACAGTGGACACAAAAGCACTAAGAAAAGGTTGAACATGGGTAGCTGCGCAAACAGGATTACAAAGCTGCATGTTGGCCGACCAAATAGATTAATGGGTGATGTATATCTGGCTATCTCAGGGTTCTAAAGGTGTACCAGAGCAAGATAATGAAATTGCCTGTCAGGTAATCTGATTTGAGGATTCCAGTCATATGTGAGCTGGTGTGTGGGCTAAGAAGCCAGGAGTTTGCCAAGACTCATTATTTTTTAAGCTGCTCAACTCTCTGCATCTGTCTCTGCAGGATATGTTAGACAAAATGTCCTGCATAGAGCAAGAAGTGGGGAACCCATGAGAATGCCCAGGTTACAGAGAATTGCTGAAGCATAGCTCCAGATCAAGTTGAATATTTCTCAGTTGTTCAGAGCTCAGCTAGAGAAATGCACAGCTGCCAGGCAGACAGCATGGTAACCTGTCATCCTCCTGGATGGCAGAAGCTGCTGTTGCAGAATGTAATAGTCAACGTCCCTCCAAAGATGTGTAGGGTGTAGGCATTTGCATCTTGGCTCAGGCAATTAGTAGCACTTTGACCTTGGCTAAGGTACATAGCCTTTTTAAGACTCGGTTTTTCTGTCTGCAAAGTATAGAAAATAGTGCCTAACACGTAGGGTTATTGGTGATACTGAAGTTGATCTCACAGTATTTGGCAGATGACATTTGTTAGATATAATCGAAGGATTAAATAAATTGAGGACTCTATATACATCATTGATATTTTTCTTTGGCTATCAGTTAGTTTCTTCCTACCTCCTTTTTAACTCTGAAATGATTATAATTGTTTCCCTTCTCTTTCACTTAGTATTTCTATGAGGATAAACAGAGAAACCTCACAATTACTTATTATTGGTATGTTTTTGTTTTATTAGGCTCTTACATGTATTATGCAAGTATTAATTCTTCCCATATCAGTGACATAGAAGAATCATCAACAGTAATGCTTCTTCTATTTGAGGTACAAGATTCAACTGGAACGTCAGAATGGGAAGATTCTAGAAAAGGTGCTCAAAGCTTTATTATTTTTGTTTCTGATACAAATGAGACGTGCGCTTTTAATATACATCTGTTTATATTCTAGTGTAATTAATCTCTCTCTTTTGTAATTTGTCAGCCTTGAAATATAGGAAAAAAATAAAATGTCTCAGTGAATGAACTGTTATACCTTGTATCATTTTAAAGGCAGTGCTAACAAATTATAGGGTGATCAGCTAGCTTTCTGGACATAAGTTACAGCTTGCCTCTTCTTTGAAGAAACTCTTTTTATTCTGCATATAGAATTTTTATCATAAAATTATTCTGTTTTTCAAAGAAATTACTTCTGAATTCTAGGTATTAATTTCCTTTTATAAAGCATCAGATATTTTCACATCCCAGGCTAAATAATAATCCAGAAATAACTACAAAGAAAGAAAATATGATGATGTATGGAAGAACTCACTAGGTGTGGGGTTACTTTTTTTCTCTTAACAATAAAAAATCATTCAAATCCTTTTTTAACTGACTCTATGAAGAATTAATCCCTCAGAATAATTATAATGTATATATAATTTAGACCAAAAATGTCAATATTTAATATGTTTCATTTGGCAGAAGGAAGATTGTAAAAGGAATCAACGTCTCATCTCCATTATCTATTTAGTGAATTCTGTAAAATTCCCATTGGATATGGAAGAAGATACATTAATGTCAATAGCAATGGCCACAAAGTAGAGGGTCCTGCCAGATAATTGCTCTACCACTAGGAGAAGGCAGGCTGTGTTAGTCCAGTAAGAGCTTCTGTTCAAGGTCAAGGTCTCTTCCGATGTTAAAACAACTACACCTCCGGGAGACGTAAAATGGAGATGGTCTCTGCCCTTTAGGGATATAAAATCTAATGGATGGGCTTACCTTCCCTGGGATGACTGTGGCCTTGACCCCATGATGTGGATTACTCTCACCAGGCTTTGAAAGTAGCGGATGGTGGGGCGGTGGTGGGGTGGGGACGAGATCTTTTCTTTCCTGGCTCCCATCTTTCTCCTCCCTGTGTCACATATTCTTCTTCCCTAACATTTCCACAGCCCAGCCATGGCAGGGTCACTGGGGATTGCAGAACAGGCAGTGAGTGCTCCTCCCGTTGTAAGTTGTGGCCACTGCCTGCCCACAGTTTAATAAGGTCCCTGGGGAAACTCAAATAAATATCATAAGTTCTGGGTGTTTTGTTGAACAGGATCAGAGCAGTTCTTTTTCTCTCTTCATCACTCTTTCTTTCTTGGTGTATTTATATTGCCTTGTGGTTAGGACTTTTCCTCTGGAGGGAAATTTATATCTAAAGCCAATTCCTTAGAGAAGGGCTGTAATAATAAAATAGCAACTTGCATTTATTTATCCTTTTACAGCTTACAAAGTACCCTCATATAGCCTTGTTTACCTCTAAAACTAACCCTTACTAGTAAATTACTATTGTCCACATGTTACAGCTTATAAAAATTATTGCTAACCGGGCGTGGTGGCTCACGCCTGTAATCCCAGCACTTTGGGAGGCCAAGCGGGCAGATCACAAGGTCAGGAGATCGAGACCATCCTGGCCAACATGGTGAAACCCCGTCTCTACTAAAAATACAAAAATTAGCTGGACGTGGTGGTGCGTGCCTGTAATCCCAGCTACTCGGGAGGCTGAGGCAGGAGAATTGCTTGAACTCAGGAGGTGGAGGTTGCAGTGAGCCGAGATTGTGCCACTGTACTCCAGTCTGGCGCCTGGCGACGGAACGAGACTCTGTCTCAAAAAAAAAAAAAAAAAATTATTACTCAAAATGTCAGAGCCGGGAACTGGACCCAGAAATCATATTCTATTACATGGGCTAGTCTTTTCCACTTCACCGTGCCATAGATAGCTGTTTGTAATATGTGGTACATCTGACAGCATCAAAACATTCTTTGGATTTTTAATATCTTTATTCCCTTGGCTTTGTAAAATGGAGAGCTCCATGAATATACAGAGCTCCCTGATGAGATGAAGCTGATTCATATAAACTGATTTCAGACTGATACTATAAAAGTTATCAGTTACTTTACATATCAATACATTTTTCATAGTACCCTGCTCTAAGTAGACACCACTTGTCGTTCACTAATGGAATAGTGAGAATGGTTAACAGAGACTTTGGAGCTTACAGTTATAGCTGAGTCTGTCACTTCCCAGCTTTCTTCTCTCCCTTGAGTTACATACAGTTTCTGTGCCTCAGTTTCCTCATCTATTAAATGGGGATGATAAGATCATTTCTCTTATGGGTCAGTGGGGATCAAGTGAGTTAATACATGGTGAGCATGATGCCAGGCATATAATCAGCCCACCGTTAATATTGGCAGTTATTACTATCATTCTTAGTGTTGTTACTGGCACTGTAATTTTTTACGACACTTTTACTATTCCTATTTACCGTAAAGCTAGTATGTGGAAGAATCTTAGGCATTTTCCCACTTTTCCCAGAAGTTGCCAGAGACAATTAGAGCCCTGGTCATGTTGTGCAGTGTTGTGGGCCACAGTGAATGGCCAGGTTTGCATAACTGCTAAAGCCAGAATTTTCTAAAGTCACTTTTCATAGTGTATGCATTTGGCATATTAAAAAAAAAAAAAAAACCCTGAGTCTCAATAGAAAGAGAGAGAAGAGAGGGAGAGAGATTGCTATAAAAGCACACTTTTAGCTGAAAGTGTTGGTCATATGGAGACAGTAGTGGGGATTTTTTTCAGCTTTGTGAAATCTTTAACAGCCTTTTTTAATAAAGCTTGCATATTTTGCTTATAGTTCCTTCTTAGACTTAAAAGAATTATCATGTCCTAGGAGATTTTTCAGAACATGTTTTTATATTAAAATTTTGTAGGGAAATTTTGAAGTAAATGTTCAGAGACATCAGTTCTTCTGATGGGACAGGAAAGAGACGGAATGAATTGATACTGCAAAGAGGAGTAAAATCAGTGTCATAACTTCCACTTTGATCATTTTGTTTCCTAAGTGTTCTGTTTGGTAGGGAAGAATATGGAGATTGGTAGGGAGTTGCTAAAGTAGATCAGAAAACATTCTCATATAGATCCCTCAATCTGGACTCCAGGCACGTGGGTCCCTAGTCTCTGCTGCTGGGTATTTAAGGGCGATACTCATTGTGGTTCTGTTTTCTTGCTGACCAGAAGGGAATAATAGAACATGTCATTACTACAAAAGGTTATTGTGAGAATCGAATGAGTTATGTGTAAAACTACTCTGAAAAATATAAAGCATTTCTGAGGCAGAAGAATGTCACGATTTCAAGCAGGAGTTGGCAAACCACATGTTACAGATTGTCTATGGCAGAGATGGTGTAGCCCACAAAGCCTGAAATATTTACTCTCTGGCCTTCAAACAAATACTGGCAGACCCCTGACTTAGGGCATGGATTCTAATGCCAGTTGGCCTGGGTTTGAGTCCTGGCTCTGCACCTACTGCTGTGTGACCTTGGGGCTGGTTAATTAACCTAGATCTCTATCTTTTTATCTCTGGAAAAAAAGATGATGATGGTACCAGTGCCACAGGGTAGCCAAGACTATGAAATGAGGACACATAATTATACCATAAAGAGCTCTGAGGGCATCACCTGGCATTTGTTAAGTGCTATATAATGTTTACATGATATTATAAAAACACCTTATTAATGTAGGGTACTATTGGATTAAATAATTTTTAAGCATTCTGATTTTATAACATTTAATATTTGTACACTAAAGCTTTCTAAAATTACTAAATTGATATACAAACTGATTGCTTTTCGTTTCATTGTACCTAGCAGGAATACTACCTAGAATACTACTGTAGTCTATCTAGAATACCAAAATACTGGTAGGACCCGAAAGTATTCTAAGAACCTGTACAAGTCATATTGCAGATTATCAAGTAGTGGTATTTGAGGTGACTTCTGCTGAGACTAGGCTCCATTATGATGGTGGCCAAATTGAAATGAAACTACAAAGTTTGATATTCTTTGTGAGTAGAAATATCTGCTCACATTCATTTTATTTCAATGTAGAAAGTAGGAATAAAAATTATAACTGCCTTATAATTAAGGCACAGTACATATATCGTATCATTTAGCCATTATACCAGTGCTGAAAAGTATGTGTTTTTCTTCTCATTTGAAAAATGGGGAAGTTGAATCTCAGAAAGATTAGACAATTTGCCTGTAATATAGGTGCTAAGCGCATAATCATTCTCCTCTGCAATACTGTCAAAGACGAATAAATTCAGTGTTCAAGTCCTAACACTGTCTCGCATACATATAAAGATGAGGAAACACTTATTGATTATATCAATGGAAATTTACTATCAGTATCATATAATTCAATTGTATTAAAATAGAACTTATAAATTATTGACTTGTTATAATATTTGCATGTTAAATTGACATTTGACATCTTAGAATATTGCTGACAAGAGTTGTTCCCCATGTTTCAGACCGCAGTTTTGTGTACCCATCAGAAATCCGAGCACATCTAAATGCATCTCTGCATTTAGTGGAACCATGTGAGGGCACTTCGCCCATGATCAGAGCTATTTTAGACTTTTCTTTGTTAATGTCTTTCTGCTCTATGGAGACCCTGTAATTAGCAGTCCCCTACTTGAGTACAGACTGCCATCCTAAAAATATGTTCCACAGTCAAAAACTTAAAAGTTGAAAGGTAGACAAATACCTTATAAGGAATGACTTCCATTTCCAGAGAGCCGTAGGTACTAACCAATCCCTTTTTACATTAGAGAGGTGCTGTTTCTGCGTGGGCCAGGCAACCCCGTGGGTGCTGAGGATCTGGACAGTATGGGAGTTCTTGGAAGGTGGCTGTTCATTCTTCATAGCCAGAGCCAAAACTCAGGGCAGCACGGCTGATCCCAGGACAAGGCTCAGGCCACTGCCAGGACTCACACAGGGACATCCCTACACAGAGGCATCCTACACCAGAGGGCTGGCACTTCACCCTTCCCTCTTAGCACTGTAGAAGCCTGGGATCCAACAGGCTTGAAATGAGAGCTGAAGAGATTGAATGTGGTACCTGTGAGATACGAAAAGATGTGGGTGCTCGGTATGGATGAACACATGATGCAATGGTCCAGGCCCATCTGTTCACAAAATCCCAGTTTACTCTTAGGGACTGGATACTTCTCTCTTACTCTGCATCTGCTCAAGGGGACTGACAAGCTGCAGCTTATTAGCAATATGAGTATGGCAAATTATGAGCATCCATTTCCTTACCTGTAAAATGAGGATAATTCTTGCCTTGCTTGTTTTAGAGATTTCATGGGGATCAAATGAAATAATGTCTGTTTTCTGTTAGTTAAGGGATTATAGCATATAATTCTTTCCTGATTAATTACCAGACAAATTGGTGAGGTGCCTATATATTTAAAAGCCTTAGTATTTTTGACCACTATTAATTGTTAATCCAAAAGAAAACATAAAGCATTCTGGAAAAACTGTTGTGTAAATCAATTACAATTTGGGCTCTTTTTATTCCTTACTCTAAAATGTGTCAGGACCACTATTTTAGGAAACAACGTTCTTGGCATACTTTGAATGAATTTTTACTTCACTCGAGCTTGATTGCATAGAAAAGAAATATTCAGGCTGCAAAGTAAAGCATTCTGGAAAAATGATTGGGTAAATCAATTGCACAATTCTAATTGTAAGTGTATATGTTTCCTTACTCAGTGTGAGAATTGTGTCATTTTACTTAATTCAGACACTGGAGGGTTTGGGGAATCTTAATCTCGTCTGGAGCAAATCCTCTCAAAGACTTTTGCTTGGCTAGACTTCTTCCACTTTGCACTGTTGAACTTGGTGGAATGCTATTCCTACCACCATAATCCACCAAAGCCACAGACCTTTGAAAGACTGCCTCCTGCAGATGAGAAAACTGACTGGTGGTTTCACATTTTGCACATCTGGTTCTAAAACAAAGGGCTAATTCAACAGATACTCAGCATCAGCCTCTTCTGTTAGACACTGCTCCTACTAACAGCTCACATCAGCTGTACATTTCAGTGCTGGGTTATTTGACAGTTCCTTGTAGCGTGTTATACAATAAGAATCCAAACAAGTATTTCCCAAATTTCAAGCTTTACCTGTTAATCTTTTTAGAAACTTACTCACCTTGCAAAAAAACTATCTTAAGGTATATCTACAACATTCTATTATTTTTAGTTATTGCTCTTATAAAAATAATCATATTAAATGTGAAGCAAAATTGCAGGAAAAATATTTTGAATCTATCAATGGTAGCATTGCATATGCAGTATCCAATTTTCCCATCCTGTTTCAGTATGAAAAAGGGAAAGACTGTTTTAAAAGTCCATTGTTTAATAAAATTTATGTTGGTTCTAAACTTAAAAAAAAATGTTTTTAAGTGTGGCTAGTCTTTCCTTACTCCACCTCAGCTGAAATAATGAATTGGATTTTGAAGTTTAACTTTGAGTTTAGTTTCAATTATGCTAGCTGTGTTTCCTTGAGTAGGTTAGTTTGCCTCTCTGGACCTCATTTTCATCATTTGAAAATGAAGCCTCAAATCACTTGATTTTTGTGGCTTCTTCTAGAATTTTCTAAAGGTAGTTTACTCTTCACAATTAGTTTTAACTTAGCATTTACAGAATTTTATATAGATCTTAGGAACTTGAGCCTACCACATAAAGAATAAACCACCTCTGAAATTGAATGCTGTTTTAGGGTATGATATTTGTTTATTTGTTCAAAAAATAGTGATTCCATTTAAGCCAAAAGCACTTATTTTAATAACAGATTCTTAGTTAAGCTATTTTACCAAAGTTACATTACCATGAAATTTCTGGGGGAAACAAAAATACAATTGCACTGTCTTACATAGTCACCCCTTGTAATCATTCACAATTAGTATATATATTATCAAAAAGAAAAATACTTTTTTTTATGGTTAAAAATAACAAGGGACTTCATGTAAATGTATAACCTAGTTAATGTCTTTATTAATGCTCTGTAGCCAACTCAACGAAAAATGTCCTGCCAAGGGTAAACACTCATTCTGTATTTGCACAGCAGGCATTGGTTTCATGAGGTAGGCTTGTTTTTTGTTTTGTTTTGTTTTTTGAACAACATCAGTGTCATACCCTAACATTTTAAACTATAAACCTAGAACTCCTGACCAAGAGAGCTTTGTTATTAGAACAAAGCTTGGAGGATGCTACGTGACACCATCACACCTGCGTTGTGGTCCCAGAGGTTTCTGTTGTTGGGAGGTATGAGTGTCATTAAAATAAAACAGCAAACCCTTCTTGATTCTCCTCTCAAAAGTCAGATTTCTCATGAAGATGGGAGTATGAATTTCTAGCACTGGCATCTATGGGAAAATGCCTTGCTTAAAAGACCTTTCTCTAGGGACCTGAAGGAAGTTGTATCTTCTCTGCTTTTTCTACTGCATTTCAATTTTCAGACAGGTCAGTGGTACAGTGTATCCAAGATCCATGTGTACAGTAGGAGAATGAAGCTACAGTAAGTAATACAAAAAGCTACTTCTTTTGCAGCTTGCTTGAAACAATCCACTGGTAGTTGCTTGGTTGTCAGCTTGAGCTTGTCTGTGTGACTTCTTTTCTGCTCCTTACTTCCATCCATCATTGCAGAGAGGCCAGAAGGAGGAATATATATAGTGCCCTGTGCTTGCTTAGGCCTTAGCAAATATCAATTCATCACCAACTTGGCTCTAAAAGAGACCATTCATTGGCATGTTAGAACATTACAATTTACCCAGTGTTCCCTGGTGTTGAAGGAGTCACATGACCGGATCTCAAAACAAAAAAGAATTCCATGATATGTTCTTAGAGTTATTAATAAAAATAACTGCTGGTTGACAGGAAAGGCATATGGCAAATTTAAGATGCATGGCCACAGTATTTTGTTTAAAAAAAAAATTCTTTCTTACATTAGGGATGAGTGTGTGTGTGTGTTTTATGCACCAGAAAATACTCCAAGCCTGATAAGCCATTGATGAGGTGTTTCAGTCTCCACTAGCTTCCTATTTCATTGCTCTGCCATTGAGCCCTTGTAATACTACGATGAATAAAGTAATCAAAGCAATTGGCTGCCTGAGATCTTTTTTAATGCACTGCTTCGGACGCAGTACATATGCTGTGCAAATAAATACAGAATTAGTGTTCCTGTTGGAAGCATTTGGTGAGAATGAGTGATTTGTCTTGCTTATGAAAGGTGCATACATTTCCACTCATAGCTGTTTATCAGCCAGCCTCTTTCTGCTTACAGATTCTGAGGTAGAATTCATCATTTGTCAGCGCCTGAGCAGATGTGCTGGAGATGACCAGATTGATCTGTGAGGATGAGCAGAGCAGCCACACTAGTGCTAGGAGGGCTGCCCCTACAAATTGTATTATCTTTTGAGACCATTGTCTACTAGCTCTTTTCCATACTTCTGGAAGAGAAGGAAGGCTGCCTTTTTCTGCTTCTAACTTCTGTATTTGAAAAAAAAAAAAAATGCCACTTTTGGTATTACTTAAGGGAAATGGAAAACAACCCCAATATCTCTGGTCAGTGAAATCCACTGAAACCCCATTTTTCCAAAGGGCCACTCTCTTTCTTCTGATTGCAGGCACATTATTTGACGTTGGATTTCAATTAAAAACAAAACACTAATGTCAGGCTTGGAGAAGTGTCATTTTCTGTATTTTCAAACTGCTATGGACAAAATTTTCTCTTGGTTCATAGAAATCATTTCCAACAGGACATTAGGAGGCAAGAGACAGTGTTTCAATTAGGAAAAAAAGGAACGGCTTTCCAAAAGTTTGACTTGCTTTTGGTCTGTGCAAAAGGCCTGTTGAAGCCAAGTTGATTACACAGCCTTCAAAGGCCCTTCTTGCCAACAAAACTCCCTTGCACTTGTATGCTGTTGAAAATTTCCCTTTGATGCCAGCAGATTGAAGAGCTAAATACAAGCTGTTGAGGAGCTCCATGTGGCTTTCCCACCACAGGTTCTTGACCTTGGCTTAAGTAATTAACCATCTAGGAGCCACACATATGTATCATCCTCTAAGGGCATCCAGAAAAATAAATACATCCTCATCCTTAATTAATGAATGTATGCAAGTATAGAAACAGAGGTAGCTTACCTCATGAAACAGGGTTGGGGCTTACTTGCTAAAACCAAGGTGGACCTGCAGTGTTTTCATTGTGCTTCTGTGGCCTCTGTTTCACTCCTGCAGTCTCCCATGAATATTTTCCTTCGGGTGGTTCCTTTTTAATCAGATTAGTAGAAAAACAATTTCATACTCAATATACCCAACATATAAGATCATTAGAAATACCGCATGTGTTTTTGAAAATGTGGCCCATATCTCTGGAAACATCTGGCTTACAGCCGATATTGCTGAACCAACAACACTAAGGCCTTTGGCCAAGCCCTGATACTGTGACAGGAAGGTAATGTTTGTGAAAGATGTGGCTTTCACACATATCTTTAAGGCAAGTAAAGGTTTGATGTGTGATTTTTTTATTTCCTCAATTAGCTGAGATGTAGACAGGATTTGGAAGGTAGAGAGCATATGTTTCTGCTTGTCATTCACCTTTTAGGTGTTGTCAGTTATGTTTGTCATCAGTGTTTTTTTTTTTAACAAGTCATATGGCTTCAAATCAGCCTCAAGGATGAACACGTGGACAGTGATAACTAAAATGACAGCTTAGACATTGTAGGAGTTGAAGAATGATCAGAGATGACGGTAGTCTTTTGGAGTTTATCACATATCTGAGAAAGTTTTTAATTTTTTTTAGCTTATATTTAAATAGCAATTAAAATATGCCAGGCATCGTGCTAAATATTTGGGTTGAGATTTGAATAAGACATTCTGTGTTCTCCAGGCACTCAGGGAAAGTGGCAAGTAAGGAAATAATTCTGGTATGGGATGACAAGTGCCATAACTGAGGAATATTCTAAGAGCACTGAGGAGGGAGTGGTTAATTTTTCAGGACCAGGCCCTGAACTGGTCTTACCCCATCAGATTGTTTATGTTGGCTCTGAAGATAATTTCTAGAGCTTACAAGGATTCATTATTTTCTTTTTCCAAGTGCTACTTTTGTGTAATTTGAAGTTCAGAGTTTTGTATCCATTTACAGAACACAACCTCTCTCCAAGAACAACCTTGCTCCTGGTCTGTAAGGAGCCCTTGCATTTGGTACCCGCTGAGGTTACTCACACACACACACACACACACACACACACACACACACACACACACACACACACACAAAGCATTCTTGTTCTGCCTGATTCTCAGGTGTTCAAGGACACTATGGATGCTACATGATAGCTTTGTGACACTCTGTGCAATGCACATTAGGAGATTTTCAAAGTCCTCTGTGGGGCTGAGCCCCAGCATTTGCTGTTTTATTCAGCAAATGCCACATCTTCTGTTGTCAGAACTGTCTGATTGAACACCAGCAAGTGCTCTCTAGGAGGGAGATCCTTATTGCCCATTTTCTGTTTCCTAAATGATCTAATTGCTTGGCTAAGGAGGCATCCATTCTATATCTCCCTCCCACCAGGGGCGATTTGCAAGTTACAAGGTTTAGATTACCCGAAATGTCAGGACCCCCACAGATATAATGGGCTTCCCTCCAGGGCCTACCTGACAAGCTGCTTCTCTTTCAAATACCTGGACTGCCCAGAACATACTACACCCTGATTTCCTGTCCCCTTGTGAAGTTAGGGAGCCAGAGCTGCTGCTCTGTACCTTTTGATTTTGGTTTTAATCTGCAGAATCTATGGAATGTATGATATGCTTATAGGTTTGGTATTTGTAATCCCATTTTACAGCATATTAAATGTGAAAATATATACATGATCATTTCACCAAGACTAATACTTAGGGTATAAAAGTTATAGTTGTAGCTTACATTTTGGCTTAATGGTTTATTAAATGGTTTTCATTCCTATGAAAAAAGGTTTTTCAAAATTATACTTTGGCATGTTCACCACTTTGTTTCTTTCTCAGCAGTCCATGTTCTTCCTTTCTTTTAGTCTGCTGTATTCCCAAACAATAACTTCAGAAAAGTATTTAGTACACTCTGTATAAAGTTTGTTTAGTCAGAGCACTTTTCTGTCAATAGTAAGTTAGTGGAAAATAGCTAAATTAAAAACACTGAAAACAAAATATTTGAGTTATTTGCCCTTGCCAAGATGTTCTTTTTGTGATTTTTGGGTAAGTATGGTAACTTCCCCCTCATTTCCATCAAGCCTGTGAAATAAGTAGGGGTAGAATAGCATTGTCATATTTGAAAAAGAAAATGATTGACAATGTCACTTAAATTGAAATGTCTCCTTAAAAATCAATATAAAAGGGCCTTTGAAGAAGTTTCTTTGAAAATCGTTTTTTGTTGTTATTTTTTAACCCAGAGTCCCCAGCTTTTTTTCTCTTCTACTTTGTTTTCTCACTAATAGATGAATTTTGCTCCTATTGGAGTGGAGGCTCTGGGAGTGTGAACAGATGTATCAGATGTTGTATAACGCTGCCGGGAAGCCCTGCCCAGTAAGGGCTTGGAGCAGACCCATGGGTGCTTCCCTGCTGGCCTATTCCAGTTCTTGGGAACACAGGCTCCTGGTGCTGCCAGGCTGTGTGGCAATAGTATGAATTGTGTGGTAAGTGGGCCTGGGTGAGGTCATCACTTTTATTTTAACATATGACCATCTTTCTTCCCTCTGAGCATTTGAGCCCAGTGATTCCGGATAGAAAGAAGTCACACATACACTGCCTGTTGAGGTTGTGAGGCATGCCTGTTTACTTCTTTTCGGATGATTAAAAACACTTCTAACAATTGAACTAATATTTGTTACAAACAAGATTCGAAGCACCTTCCTAACCCAGAAATTGTTAAAGTTGATAGACATCTCTCTAGACACCAGCCAGAGTTGCTGGATATTTGGTGTTCTAAGATACCAGGAGGCATGACTCAGGCCGGCTGATAGCCAGGTGAGTGGTGTTTTTCTCCTCCCAGTACACATATTAATCATATTTGCTGGCAGAGAGGCGTGACCTTCTGTACTTCCCACACCTACCCCCCACACCCCTGCTCCACCCTTACACCACAGTCACACAGATAGAAAAAGGAAAGTGGGAAGTTTATGAGCAGCCTGCATGCAGGTGGCAGACTCTACTTATGGAACTTAGAAATCAGAGGTCATCATTTTCATTTTCAAGGAACAGACCCTGAATAACTACATCCTTTCATCGCCATCTTTTACTAATTTGACACCAGCTGTCTTTTCCACAGGAAATTCTCACTGTGCCTCTAGGACCAGAGAAAATGGAACTCTTAGCAGAGTTGACTTTTTATTCTTTGGCAGTTTCCTTTCAGTACAGTATGGGAGGCAGGAGCCTCTTGTTTCTTATTTTTCAAGATTTTAACTTTTTTAAAACAATCTTATGATCCGAAGAACTTTAAAATTAGAAAGATTTAAGAAGACGTATTATTTTCCCCCTTAAAAGTGTGGCCCCATTGTCTCATGTGACTTCTTTGAGGATATGGGAAATAGAAGAGCTAAGTATAATCTGATCTTAACAAAATGTCATGATTTGTCTTGGGAAAGTTGATTTTTCTTGAAGAATTTTCAGTGTTAAATTTTTTTCCTATACCATTTGCTTCAGAATTTGTGACTTGGAAGGATGCTCACTTTTATTCTTCAACAACATAGATATAAAAACAAAACCATAGTCTATTTACCAAATATTTACAATACAAAAATAATTTAGATGTTTGAAGAGAGTAGAACAGAGAGGCTAATTAAAATGGTGGCTGGCCCATTTCTACAGATTAGCCATGAAGATTTCCCTCATGTGACTGAGTCAAGTTCCCAAAGGATGGTTCTAATTTCTTCCCTATCCTCTTATCAAATACAAAATCTGTAAGTTAAGCTTTGGGCTACTGCAAAAAAAATTTTTTTTCCTCACTGCAGTTTACTGAGCTTGAAGTTGCAGTGTGCCTGCCCCAATCTGGGATTTGTATATGTGCATACGCAGAAGTTTCCTGCTAGACAAAACCACCTGACCCTTTCAGTGCAATGTGTAACCAGTAGAAGTTTCAGATCAATGTTATATTAGAGAAAACTGACCATATCAGCTCTAATCTATTTTATGTTATTTCTTCCTAAATAATTCATGAAGTAACTTTGTTGTGATTTTTATTGCTATTGCTAGAGTTAGACTTCGATTACATTTTTCTGATTATAACATTTATCATGTATAACATTTATAAAATTCAAGTGAGTTAAAAGTAAAATAAGAACACATAGATAATTGCTATTGGCATTCTGATATATTACCTTTCAGTATTTTGTCTGTATACATATGAAAGTTTTCATTTGTTGTTTATTCTTTCTACCTTGCTGTAATCATACTGTGAATATAATTACGTATCTTAATTTTCCTCACTTATTATATTATTTTTACATTCCATTGAAATCTCTATAATTTTTAATTTAATTTTTTTTTTTTGAAATGGAATCCCACTGTGCTGCCCAGGCTGGAGTGCAGTGACACAATCTTGGCTCACTGCATCCTCCGCCTCCTGGGTTCCAGTGATTCTCCTGCCTCAGCCTCTTGAGTAGCTGGGATTATAGGCACAGGCCACCATGTCTGGCTAAATTTTGTTCTTTTAGTAGTGACAGGGTTTCACCATGTTGGTCAGGCTGGTCTTGAACTTCTGACCTCAAGTGATCCACCGGCCTCAGCATCCCAAAGTGCTAGATACAAGCATGGGCCACTGCACCCGGCCTTAATTTTTTTCTTGATTAAAGCTTTTAAATAAAAATCTTTATTCATATTCTGATTATTTCCTGAGGGTAGATTCCCAGAATTAGGCTTTCTCACTTAAAATCTACGAACACTTTGAAGATTTTTAATGTATAGGTATATTGCATAATGCTTTTGATAAATTCTTACAAATTTTTACTCCTGAAGCATCTGAGAGTATCGAGTGATCTTTTCATTAGCTTTAATAATTTGTAGCAAAAGTGATTGACTTTCTGTATCTTTGATTACCTCATTGATTGGGGGAGCATTTTCATATGTATTATACAATTGCCTTATTTCTTCAATCTGCTCATATTTTTGCAATATTGTTTATAAAATTAGGGCAGAAAGTTAGTGGATAATCAGCTTTTGTTCAGTGACATAATTTTCATTTCGATGAGACTTTTTTCCTTTTTTAAATATGTGCAAGAATAAATAGGATTCTTTTTATATTGCATTCTTTTACAGCCTTAGCAAACTTACATAAACAGGTTTTGTCATGCATTCTCAATCTGGTTTTAGATTATACATTAGAATAACTATTTTATGCTTCCTCTGTCTTGACTATGTATTTTAGTTATGGGCATAATTATGTGTGTTCACAAAGCTTGAGAGTGTTATGCCCTTTGTGTTTTCCTTGTCTGCTTTTTGACTCTTGCCCCCTCCCCTTTACCCCCAGGATAGAGCCTCGCCTCCCTTGAGTCCATCTGTCAGATCATCTGTCTGAGGAGTTAGCATTCCTTCACCCTCTTAGAATCCTTCAGAACAAATAGTCCATGGCTAAGGAAAAACTGATGAGCATTTCTGTATGAAAGGCAGATGTTCCACCTTATGGATCCCTACATGTAATGTGAGGCAGGAAGCTACCAGCTAAGGTGTGACTTCAAAAGCCACATTCAAAAGCCTGTTCTGACCTCTAACTGTGGCACAAATGATTCTTCCCATGATTCCCCACCCCTATGTTCTCCTTTTAACCATAGAGTTTTCCACCAATGGTATGTTGACTGGTTTGAATCCATTTAAGAGTTTTCTGGCTGGGGGCAGTGGCTCACGCCTATGACCCCAGCATTTTGGGAGGCTTAGGCAGGTGGATCACGAGGTCAGGAGTTTGAGACCAGCCTGGTCAACATGGTGAAACCCCATCTCTACTAAAAATACAAAAATTAGTGGAGCGTGATGGTACGTGCCTGTAGTCCCAGTTACTCAGAGGCTGAGACAGGAAAGTTGCTTGAACTGGGAGGTGGAGGTTACAGTGAGCTGAGATTGCGCCGCTGAGCTACAACCTAAGCGACAGAGCAAGACTCTGTCTCAAAAAAAAAAAAAAAAAAAGTTTTCCAAGTCGGTGATTCTCCCTCCCCTGCTTAAATCTCACTTCCCTTCCAAGCATGATCTCCATGCCTGTAATGGTCATGATTAAGCACTATTGCACAAAACTATGCCACAGCTAGCTTTTTCCATTGCTCTCTTTTCCCCAGTGTCAGAGGATCGGGGGATCCCTTGTGGGTATAAGGCTGGGAGCAGCCCTTTGCATTCCACTGCCTTCGCAAATGGTGCAGCTCTTTTTAGCATCATAAATTAAATTAGCACATGTGGCTTTAAATAGTCTAGGCATGTAGGGCATGATTATCTTTCTGAGAAAATGATCAGGAGCACATTCAAAGAACCCAGTGTCTCCAGGCAGCTCCCAAGGACATGTCAATGTACTGTGAACTTTCTAGGGTATGAATGGGATTTTAAAGTCTGCCTTTTCATTAGTGTACCAGTGCATACTCTGTGTATTATGCCTTGCAAGCTGTGAATGTTGTGACAGTGGCTTTTGTTCCCATGTGTGCAGTTGTTAATTGTGTAATCCGGAAATACAGAAACCATATCAAAGCAAGGCAGCCTTATCAAAAGAGAAAAGCTGAATGCCTCAAAGGAACCACTGCTTAGAAAGGTACACATTCTCCTACAACCCCTACACCCAGGACCCAGATGTTCACATGACATCATTGCAGCTGAATTGGGACTTTACTGATGGAATGCAAAATTATGAACATAGCGTGGAGTAACCACTCTATCTCTTCTTGAACCTTCTATGCCTGCTTTACATTTCTGGTGAAATTTGTATCTCCAATGGCTTACGCCATCCTACCACAGAGTAGATACTACACAAACTGTCAGATGAGTTTTACTGAATCCATTTTACTCATCCCCGCCTTGTCAGCTTTGCTCGTGCTATTAAGTGCCCAAGACTACTACGTCAGTTTCCAGCTCATCTAAATCCTATTTCCCTTCTGTACATTCATTGTACTTACTGCTCAGACCATTCTTATGTTTCTCAGTAATGGGATATTTAATTTGCGTATCTAAATTTTTGTGTCTCTGCCCAGTGAGAGTAGAGAGTATAAACTGTGCTTTGTACAGTTTGGTCAGAATGGCAAGCATCATACTTTGGACATAATAGAGGCTCAGTAAGTACTCTGTAAACATCACTAAGTACTCCGATAATTAAATTGTTATTTTTCCTGTAAGAAAACAAATTTTGATGGATAAATCTGAAAGAAAAATCCAGGTGCTCCTCTATGCTGAGTAAACTCAGCTGTAGTGAACTCCTCTTGGCCTCAAACTATGTACTAAATGAAAATTGGAGATGCACCCATTGTGGAATTATTCTTAGCCTGACACATTATCTGTGGAGCTTCTGTTTCCCCTCTTCCTGCTTATCAGTCTTTACCAAACTTTTAAGGCTCAGCCAAAGGTCCACCTTATAAAAAAGCCTTCCCACCTTTCTAATCTCAATCTATCCATTCTCTTCAGTCCTGGAGGATAGCTAACTTACCTCCATCATTTCATATTTGCCAATACCACAGTGTATTATATGCTAATCATTTGCATTTGGCTTCTTTCCATAACTAGCTTACAGCCTCCTCTGAAGTCTCATGACCATAGTTTAATTCTTTTGAATACCGCACACTAATTAGCGTGATATTTGTCCCTGGTTGTAGGGTAAAGCACTCCGAAATTTGGTTTGCATGGCTCTGTTACCTAATAACTATGTGAGCTAAACAAATCCTTCTATCTTTTTGAATTTTAGTTTTGTCATTAGTAAAATATCATTCATGGAATCATCCTGAAGATTAAATAAGATTATGAATGAGCAAATGTTTTTGTTTTTGTTTTTTTTTGAGACAGAGTTTCACTTTTGTTGCCCAGGCTGTAGTGCAGTGGCTCAATCTCGGCTCACTGTAACTGCCACCTCCTGTGTTCAGGCAATTCTGCTGCCTCAGCCTCCCAAGTAGCTGAGATTACAGGTGCCCACCACCATGCCCGGCTAATTTTGTATTTTTAGTAGTGACCTTGTTTCACTATGTTGGTCAAGCTGCTCTTGAACTCCTGGTCTCAAGTGAGCTACCCACCTCAGCCTTCCAAAGTGTTGAGATTACAGGTGTGTGCCACTGCGCCTGACCTAGACAAGTGTTTTTAGCTTGTAAACCAACATACTAATGAGAGAAATTGTTGTTGTTGCTATTTGTTGATTAATTTTGAGAAATCGACTTCTTATCATATTGACTATGTTTCCTGAGGGTGCCCTGTGTTCTCTGTATCTCCAAACCGTAAATTGTGCGTTGAATTATTGTTAGTGCTGAAACATATTTTTTGATTGCTGTGTTGGTGGGTTGATTGCAAGACTTTTGAACTTCCGTTTGATATATTTAAAAAAATACTTTCTGCCTTAAGATTTTGGATGTACTACGTCTATCTTTAAGGGTGATATGTTGACCATCCTTTAGAAATAAGATTATAAACAGTATCTTGTGTGTGCTAGGCATCAAATTTAAGAAACAAAAGTATAGAATAATTCTAACAACAATGTACATGACCACAAATAGTATAAAGATACAATTGAGTGATTTATGGTAGCAAATAAAGGAATTGAAAGAACTTTTAATTCTTTATATCAATAATTTTCTGCCCTAGTTACATATTAATCACCTGAGTTTCTAAAGAAAAAAAAGAAAAAAATCAGATGCCTGGGCTCTGCCCCTATTAAATTAGGATTTCTTTTTGTGTAGAGGGTCAGCCTGTTGCCACAGGTGAATGGTATGAAAAAAGCAGATTATTTAAAGATTTCCACATGGTACCATTTAATGTCTCATTATTAAACTTAGCTGCTTCTCTGGCAGTGAGAATGTTGAAAAGGAATGGAACAAGGAGTAATTGTATGGTGTCATCTGAGTCTTATTAGAAGTTCAGTGAATGCCTCCCTCATATCAGTCAGGTACGCTGTGCAAGAAGTATGCAAACCTGCTCAAGCAATGGTTCCTGGCACTGATGAGCGCTTGGCTAGTGGGGAGAGGGATATAAAGGATTTCAGAGAATCAGCAGGGAGAGAGGGTGCACTGTGCCTTAAAAGGGTAAGGGAAGAATGAGCTTCCCAGATAGACAAGTGTAGGCTAGACATTGAGGAATTCTGGCTGTTTATAAAACAAACCCTGTTAGTATTTCCTCTAAACCCTGCACACAGCATTGATGGTTCCATCAGTATTAACTGGGAGTAATGATAATGATTTTCATAACTAAAATTAATTAATGAATTAAAATTGTGTCTGTAATGACCTCAAGATACAACTGGCATTGAGCAAGAAAATGAATCAGACACTACATTCTTTGCCTGACTTTTCTAAATCTAGAAACTTCGGATAGTTAATAAAAATTATTTCTGCTGCAATGAGGAGACTCTATATTCCATTTGAAATTTAAGAATGTATAGTTTCTGTTCTCTGTAAAAATAACGTGTCGTGTAGTGAGGGTAAATATATTTTTTCAGACTTTATCGTTTATCAGTTTTATTTTCCATTCTTTAAAAATCTCTGTTTCATTTTTTACTCTATTTTTTTCTGATTTTTCTTAACATCTTCATAGTCTTAGTAAAGGTGTAATCAGGCCCATATATTACAGGGAGATTATTTGGGAGTTCTTCAGTATTATATATCATCTGCTACCATTGGCAAATTGGCTCCTTTTTAAACCACACGCTGTATTATTTGTTAGGTGGGGGTCATTAGGCCTCCAATCTCTTTTCTCCCGAATCTGCAAATAGTCATTGTTCAGCTAGTATATGTGACATTTATTCTTCCTTTCTAAGTCTGCAGTCCTCTATCTGCCTGCCTAGGCACCCACCGCTGTTGAATGCCACTTTGCCATTACCCTCCTCTCTTTACAATACAGGCTATTATCCTCTATTTATACCCAGGTGTGAGAGATAGCTAAATGAAATAGCTACTAAGACTTTTTTCCACTTTTCCTCAAAAAGGCATACTTGGAGGAAGGTACGTCATTTTTTTTTCACAAAAAAAGTACAGAAAGTCACTTTTAAAAAGAAAATGGAATATTTTCCTTCATGACAAACTTTCATTATGCTTTTATTTATTTTTCATGAAAGAAATTCAGGCTTTATCGAATCAGGCGCCCTTTGAAGATATACCATTTTCCTTTCTATCAATTTTGTTTTCCTTTGGAACATCATTTGGTTGATAAATTTCCTAGTATCCTGTTTAGCTGTCAGATTTTGATAAGCTTTCTGGGGAGCTCACATACACTGTTCATTTCACCCCAATTCAGTGCTGTTCTCCTTATCTGTGGTCTACCAGAAGTAACTTGAGGTTAAGGTTTGGCACTTCTGCCTGGTGTTTTGACTTTGGAGCTGCAAAACCTATCACAAAGCAGACATAATATGTGTACAAACAGCTAGAGATGCTAGTAGAATCTAGTCAGCTAAAAAGCAGAAAAGCCTCTGAAATGTGAAAAGGGGAAAATTGTGCTGAATGTATTTATTATAGCATGTTTGAGTCTATTACAACCGCAACTAGTATTATGTATTTAAAGATGACCTAGATGCGGGCTCTTTATCATCGTTTGCTCTCCAGGACTAGACATAAGACTAATTACTAGCTCACGCAGTTTGCATGTGTTGCTTTCTCTTAGCTCATGTGTTTATATGGAAACAGACCCCCACATACACAAAGGGAAAGAGCCCTCAAGTAATGTTCCTCACAGAAGGAAGATAGCATCAGACCCCTTATAGTTTATACATCCTCAAACTCTATTTACTGTGAAAGCCAAGATCTTGAAGTGTTTGCTGCTCCTAGGTTTAATTGGTTTTATCTTCTGTTATCATAACAACCTCATCTCTGCAGACAGTTGCATGGATAATATTTGGAGATCAGAATTCAGGCTCAGACACAGAGTGTCATCCAGCAATTAAATGTTATTTGATAGTTCTGTATGTGGCTCAGGTGCTAGGGAGCTCCTGCCTCTGGTTCACAGTCTTTATAGCATCATAAAATAGTTCTCAGGGGAAATCCAGATATGGAAAGCTTTCTGAATAGAAATGGCTAGAAAAGCCACAGTAAAGTGTGGTTCGGGCTCTCGTGGCAGTTCCAGTCATTGACTGTTGCCTAATGACTATGCAGTTCAGGTCTGAGAGATGTTTAATTATTTTTGTTATTGCATTATGGTGAAAGGATAAAGAAGCTTCTAGCTCCATGACAAGGATGCTGGTATATATTTTTGGGGAGTCCATAAAATGGATCAACATTGCTTTTCACATGCCCAATTTAATCCGTATGTGAGAACTACATAAAGCATACCTTTTATAGGAGAATTTTTGATGGATGTGTAACTGCATGGATCTAATTAGATGCAGAGCAGGACTTTCCCCAAATGATTAACTGGCAAGATTAGGTAGACCTTCCTTTGTTTTGTTGGGATTTGGGCTTTCTTCCTGTAATATTCCTTTTTATCTTTTAAAATGAGTTTCTGAAAGCAGAAATGGAAGCAAAGCAAGCACTTGACACAGCTAAGGTTTGAAGAGTATTATAGTTATTCTTCTGGGCTTTTTCAGGAGTGGATTACCTCTTTAACTTCCTGTGGCCTGTATGGGGGAGATAGAAAGAAGCCCAATTCAGACTTCTCTGTAGGTGAAGCACTAAAGTGTTCTGTTCATTACATGTTTTAATTGCTCAGTTGTGCTTGGAATGTAGATTAGCTAACACCTGAAAAAAAGATGCCCCCCCCTTCATATCCAGAGCAGTGAAGATGAGAGACAATAGGATGACAAATGAGATCGCTAAGTGGAGCCCTGATCAATAGCAAGTGCTGTCCATTTGGGTAATGGACATCCCTGTCATCTCAGCTGTTAAAGAATTCAGCAGAGATGAGTCCCCAAAGGTCTGCAAAGTATAAGGCATCCAATACAGGAAACATTACCACCTCCCTTCCCCAACCCCAATAAATAAAAAAGGTACATCTCAGGAGCTCCGTCTTTAGCTGCAGTGAGCTGTCGTGCATGGAATTTATTGTACTCTATTTTCAAAAATCTGTGCATAAAGCAGAAAGAGAACCTGGAGACCAGGGGGAATAGTCTTTGTTTCCTCAGACTTTAACAATAGTGTGAACACCTTAGGTAATCTTGTGTTTGGCATAGGCAAAAGTATTCAGACTTAAAATTATGAAGTTGTTTACACTGTTCTTTTTAAATATCCTCTGCTCCGCGTGGTGATTTAAAACCAGCATATTTGGCAACAAGGATGCTTGACGAATCGCTTTTGTCAGACAGCCATATGGCAGATGGGGTAGAGGTCACTGGGGTGCCCAGCCTTTCTTACTCAGATTAGTGACATTCGGTCCACATGTCCAATTGTGACAGAGGACCGGTTCATGGTCTTTCCTTTCTAAATACCTTCAATATGGCCAGTTTGTACTTCTTAGAAACTCCATGCTTCTCCTGTCCCATGTTGGACCGTGGAGGCCGGATAGAGTCTATTTCTTCATCTGTCTTGCCACTACTCATTTAACCCGGCTAATTCCCAGAGCGATTGCTGTAACCACTGGCAGCCAGACTCCCTGCTGGAATCTGCGTGAGGATTTCCGGACAGTTGTGAAGAGGAGTGCAGTTTCACTGGGCAGTCAGGTGTGGGTCATTAATTTTCAGTGCTGTTGTTTAACTATTAATGAGGTTATGGCCCCAGGGCCAGACTGACTTTACCTATCAGATGTCTCCCATCTCCCAGCAGGCCATTCACCTTTAGTCAAAGCTCTCCACTAATAATTGTCCCATGCAACGTTCACACGCCATTGCCTCATCTCTTAACCCCAGCTTCTTCTAGATAAGAAATAATTCCTCCTGCCCATCTCCCTGGTCATCCATCTTCAGTTGGTCCCATAAAACAAAGCCGTTCCCATTTTCCATTAACATCTGTGTCCTGAACCTTAGAGCCCAATATACTTTCTCTTATTCCTCAGCAAGGGGCATCTATTTGCCATCATTTTCAGGAGGTCTTAAATTATGCACAAAGGAAGGCATCACCCCTGGTGACCTAGCCACCTACTTTACCTTTTATTTCTCTCCTATTTACCATTGCAATTGATAATTTGTAGAACTCAGTAAAGTAATTCACAACTGTCAGCATCTTTATTATATTGCAGCCAGCAGCAGAAATTGTAACCTGAAGGGATATCTACTAAATCAAGATTTCTGTAGCATAAGCAGTGTAAATGAATTCCTGCACATTACGTTATTATTTCTATAATGTCTTTATTAAAAAGGCAAGGGGAGAATGCCTATTTAGAATAAGTGTTGCACGCCCAAACGCTGATAGATTTGTAAGGTTGGGGAAAAAAACACATTAGAGATCCAAAGCCCCAGTCCTTCCTACTTGGAATCACTGGTGTATTCCCAGAGGTCAGCAGCCGGCCTCTGCTTGGCCTTGAGCTCACCAGCAGTCAAGGGGTAATTCTTACCTCTTCTTCCTCCTCCTGTTCTCTAGAGCAGCACAGAGAAAGATCTATTCTGCATGACAGCCTTTCAGGTATTGGAGGATAGGTATCACGTTTCCCAAAACATTCTCTTCCAGCCTAAATGTCTCCAGTTTTTTCAGGCATTCCTCATCTGTCATGCTTTCTGCAGCCTCACTGTCCTGCCTGCCCCCTTCATTTGTCAATAGAGGTTTAGAAGGTGGCACTCTGAGCACTGCAATCAGTACGTGGTCTGGCTATACAAAATAAAATAAAATGTACAGCATTGGTTACACCCCTTCATCTGGATTCTAAGCTTTAATTAAAGTAACTAAGTCTACCTAAGGCTTGAGAGGCAGCTGTGTGTCACTGATCCAGGGTGAGCTTACAGTTAACCAGAATCCCGTAGGTTAACATGTGTGAACTTTTGGTAAGTTAGACACATATCTCGCTTTTGACTCTTGTGTAGTTGACTTTTTTTGAACCTGAGTCTAGAATTAAAAAAAAATAATCTTCATTAAAGAGCATTTTTAGTGAATTCTAAATCTGTCATCTTCTACCACTTTGATTTATTGCAAATTTAATTCACAAAATTCTCTGTACAAAGTAGTGCATCTATACTAGCAAAGTATACAAATATGGCAAAAATAAATAGTGATATACTTGGTCGCTTCTTTATAGGAGAGGCAATGCTCAGGTAAACACCCATCAGTACTAGCTGCCCTTTATCAGGTGCCTACTGTATGCCAGTCATAGCATGAAACAGTATCACCCATTATTTCTCATCCTTACACAAAATCTACAAGGTGGGAATTGTTGCTTCCCCTCTTATAGGTGTGGGAACCAGACTGGGAGTCATTAAGTGACTTACTTGAGGCCATGACACTAGTAAGCAGCATAGCCAGGCTTTGAGCCCAGATCTCTCACTCTGTCCTTCTTTTCACTCTGCCTTTATGCTGGTGTTAGATTTGGTATGCTCCTTTGGTCTTTAAAATAAATTTCCAAATTCTTCAATATTTTCTGTAGGCTGTTTGAAATCACAGCCAATTTGTGGATTAGAGACCAAGAGCAAAATATTTCTGTAGTGGAGATAACTTACCCCAAATACCATTTGTGGTAGCCATTTGGACTTTTTACAGAGGTTTTGCTTCTCTTACCTTCCAGGCGTGTAGTTGAATTACAATTCCCCACCCTCTTGAAATTTGGCATGACTATGTGATTAGCTGTGGTCAACCAAACATGAGCGAAGGTGACCCATTTCACTTCTAGGCAGGAGCTTTAAGAAGCAGTGTGTGCCTCACCATTCTTACTCTCTCTCTGGCATGACCACATACAACTTTCAAGATAGCAGTTGTCTGTCAACCCTAGTCCCTGAGTAAGTACAATGAGCAGAGCCCCTGGCTGACTTAACAGTGGACGTATAGTGTGAGTGAGAAATAAATCTTTTTTATTTTAGGCCACCGAAATTTGGAAGTTGGTTGTTACTGCTTTGTAATCTAACCTATCCTGACAATTCCAACTAGCTTAATAAAGCTAGAGCATGGGTAAGATATCTGTAATAAATCCTAACCCTTGTTTAAGACCAAAAGATAGAAAATTTGCACTTACCTAAAAACTTTCTTGAGATTAAAGTATATAAGGCAATGACATGCATAGCTAATACCTGAAACCTCTATTTTCTCATGATCTAAATTGTTAACACACAGTGGAATTTGCATTTGCATGTAGGACACTGTCCTAGGCTCCCTAGAAAGCACAACATGAATCAATAACTTATATACCAAAACTTTGTTGTGGAGGGAAGGGGGTTGGTCATGCAGTTCCAGGGAAGCAAGAATGAGAAGAAAAATGAATTGAAGTAAGAAAAGTAGGAGAACAACACAAGGTGGTGTGTTGCTAAGGCAGCGGTAGCTTCAACACAAAACAAAAGTGGTCACTTGGTCACTTAGAATGGCACCAAAGAGGCTATATTTCAGAATCACTCTGCCTTGGTGCTGAGAAGAAACTCAAGCAATTCATCTATTGCCTCCTTGCCTTTTCCTGTCTCTCAATGGTCAAAATCCCATGCATTTCCAGATTGTGCATTGCCTGGACACTCCAGGCAGCTTCTGGGAAAGCCAGATCCTCTGAGAATCCAGTTTGGACAGTGTGCCAGCATGGCGAGCTATATTTATCTAGTAGGTTTTTTGGGCTGTGGTGGCAGCTAGAGTTTGCCTGGCCTGGTGCATAAACAAACCTTGGGTAGGGTGGACTTTGCTACTCAGGACCTCTGCTACCTGTGAAAAGAGTACACTGGACTCAGTGATTTGAAAGACACTATTAATTCTAACATTCCAATGTTTCAAACTAGTTTTTCAAATCATAGCAACCATTTTTCTACCAGTATTGAAATAATAAGCAGGCTAATTTAATTATTGAGAAAATGGAAATAAACTCAAACCATCTTAAAACAACCTATAACCTACTGTATAACCTAAATAGTGTTTCTTAATCACTTATTTTTTACAGTGACCCATAGTAAGAAATTAGTTTTGTAATGGCCAAGAAAATACATGTGAACAAGCACATATACATAATTGAAACAAGAATTTCATGAAAGTAATACTTCCCATATAATATGTAACTCTGTTGTATTTATTCAGTTGTATTCTATACAGATAAAGCTTCTAGCCACTAATGTCATGATACACAGTTTGAAAAGCCTAGAATGTATTATCTATAGATCTATCAGTCACAATTTATTGCTTATAATATAATCCCATACCTAAATCAATGCTTATTACATAATTAAAATATTAAATTTCATTTGCAATACTTTTGACCATAATGACATTACTGAGAAAAATGCTAAACATTATTTTTCAAATGGTTTTTGTTGTTGTGTTTAGGAAGAACATTCTAGCTGTGAGAAAATGCAGAGAGAAAATTAATAAACTCAATACAATCAAGAATAGAGGTGTATGGAAATGAGCTAGGTTGTTCCATGTTTTTGAAACTGTTGCTTTAAACTCACAGCACTCATGTAAGACTGTAATGATTTAACTGAGATGTGATCAAGCACATTTCACCCTTCCATTTTTATTCAATTTTGAATTTTACCTTTTTTGAATATTATGAAGTTATTAGTGCATTTTCTGAATAAATTAAATTAATGTCAATTAATTAAAAAACAAAACTTTTTATCAGAAATAAGCTATGTCTGTAGCTTGTAAAATACGTTATTATTTCTTGTATAATAATGAGTGTTCTATCCGGTAAGGACGAGAGGTCTTGTTTCTGGCTTAGTTGTTTTGATATGAAGCTCTAGGGATGAAGAAGGATGCTTTTTCTTGTTATCACAGTCAGTTGTCACAGCAGCCTGGTGAGGCGAGTGGGGTAAGTACTATCGTTCCCATTTTACAGATGACAGAGCTTAAGGGTAACTTCTGCTGTATTTTCTGTCAGTTACCAGCTCCATGCAAATGTAGAGATGTAATTTTGTGCTAACGTTGACTTGACACTGTTTCCTCCTCTCCATCTATTTGCCAAGCTTTGGCTCCTGAAAGTCATTTTATTTGCTGGTTTCTGAAGTGTGTTTGTGGAGAATGTTTTGGACAACTTCTATTTCTGGGGGAGAAAGTTGTGACATTTTTCATGTTCTGAAGGAAAGGAGAAGCCCCAGGAGTCAGAGCTGTCTCCCTGACGCAGTTGTCAGTCATGCCCTGACCTCCCTCATATCCTTCTACATGTTCCTATCTTGGTTTTCCTATCTGTTAAATGAGGTTATTTTGAAACTTCCCTACATGCCACATAAGGGTGTTGGGCATCTGAAATAAGATAATGTGCATGAGACTACTCTGAAAAGGAAAATTAGTTTTAGCAATAGAATGATTTTAGGATCGTTGTGATGATTTTCTCTCACCCTATTCCCTCAACACACAGCCCAATCTGGGTGAACCTTAAGTAGTTGTTTGAAAAGAAAATAAAGTTTATCTGAATAACTCAATTATATGTCTATGTGTATGATTATATTATACCCTTTGCAGTTCAAATTTCATGCATGAAACAAAACAAGAACACGGGATGTTTTGGTTTTCTGGCTCATAGACAAAATGTCAGGTCATATTTATGACCAGAAACTTAGGGGGAGAAAAGCAAAAATCATTTTTCCCAACACAAAGGTATTTTTTCCTGATTTACCCAGGAGAAAATAAAGTAAAAATCTGGCATTTTGTGGCTAATATGGTTGGTTATTCTATATCAAAAAATGTGAAGTACATGTGGTAGCTATGGTCATTATATTAAAAGAACAGCATAGGTGAAGGCCTTATTTTTCCACTTTAAGCCATCTTGTCGTAACTTGTAGGTTTTCTAATGGTTTTACAGTATTTTCCTGGCAGTGTAAGCTATTTTATTACTATAATTGAAGAAACTCGAATTTCCCATTGTACTTAAATTTTGTCCTCATACTTCCATTTTTACTGCATGACCTTATTATTTAGGAATTTGCTTTCCTTCTGATCTCCTTGGGATAACTTGCTGCTCTACTGATTTAGTTGTTAGAATAAAATAATGTACTTTCACATTCAGAAGTAAATCCTGTTCTATTCTTTTCTATGTACTTTTCACTTGGGAAACTAATCAGAGAATCTATTTATAATCCATGACTGAATAGAAAAGCATATATAAAGATGATTTCTAGATAGGCAGAACTCATATACGTTTTGCCTTGTGAAATATGGCAGAGTCACAGAGGGTGGCGGTGTTCAGACCCAATCAAGTCTGGGCTGTTTGCTTTCTCCTGTCAGAGTGAGCAGAAACCACATGTATGACCCAGCCCTGGTTTCAGGAAGAATGTTTTCAGGCAAACATTACACTGGAACGAATTGATGCAGAGGAATCGCAACTCTGACTGTAGACCTACAAAGCTAGAACTGGGATCAGGCTTCTCTTCCCGTTGAAGTCTTTGTGTCTTCTACGTGAAATTCTACTGGTTATTGCAAGAAGCAGTGTTATTGTTCTAAAATCTAGAATCTAAAATCTGGAATCTGGATTCTGGAATCATATCACAAGGCCTATAGTGAGCCAGTACAAAACTTCCTGGATTCCTTTATCTCCTTGGATAAACAAAATAATAGATAAAATTCTGTTGATTTCTATAGTTCTATATTTGCTAGCTATAAGCAAAATGACATCATGTCTTCTTTGATTGACCTTTGGGGGCAATTCTGATACATTTCCATGTCTGACATAAATAGCTTCTATAGTACAGTATAAATTTGATTTCTAACTAAATAAAAGCTTTGATAGAAAATTTAGAATTAGGTTTTAAGAATATCAGAGACCTCCTATTGCTTGAAATTTTAGTAAAACTGACACTTAAACAACATGGGATTGAATCATGTGAATATAGAAGAAAACTGTGAAGTTATTTGCTTCACTAAAAGCCAGACTGGGCTTTTACATATTAAGTATAGTCAAACCTCATAATTAAATCCAAGGAGAGGTAACTTTCCTTGATATCCCCTCAGGCATCCAAAGAACCAGTAGAAAACCCAAAAGTGCAGAAGGGATGTCCTTTTTATAGCATCTATCCACCTTTGCCTGTAGTGATACCACTTTTGCAAGTGTGAATTCACTTACACATGGATTTTTTTTCAATAAAAGTTACAGTGTGTGCGCCTGCCTCTCCTGCCTGCCCTTCCGCCTCTTCCACCTCTTCTGCCTCTGCCCTTTCTGAGACAGCAAGACCAACCCCTCCTCTTTCTCCTTCTACTCAGCCTACTCATCATGATGAAGATGATAAGGATGAACACTTTTATGATAATCCAATTTCACTTATTGAATAGTAAATATATTTCCTCTTATGATTTTCCTAATAATGTTTTCTTTTCTCTAGCTTATATTAACAATATGGTATATAATATATTAACAAACATGTAAAATACGTTAGTTGCCTGCTTATGTTATCAGTAAAACTTCTGGTCCCCAGTAGACTATTAGTACTTAAGGTTTAAGAAATAAGAAGTTATACATGGATTCAACTGCATGAGGGTTGGTCAAATGTAAGGTGCTCATTGCTTTAAATAAATTGAATTTGAACCATTTACATTAACACATGAATTAGGGAAAAACAAGACAGCAACATGTATTGAATATATATATATATATATATATATATATACACACACATACATATATATATACATTATATATATACACACACACCTATACACACTGTGTATCCACTGTGCACATAGCCACTATGTGCCAAGAACTGTACTTTCTTCAGTCGTTAACTCACTAATCTCACAATATCTTTAATCTCACAATCCTTGCAAGTTGTAATGTAATTGTCTTCATTTTTATATAAGAAACAAAGGCCCAGAGAGGTTAAATTTTCTGTCAAAAGTCTCTCAGGCAATGCTGGATGTGAAAGTAAAATCTCTTTAGGACATCAAGCTTGTGTTCTTTTCCCTTATACTTTGCTATTACGCTAAAGTTAATAAATGTAATTCAGAAGTACAATTTGTGTATGATACAAACATATATGCCTAATCTGCTTAGCAGTATGAGTTGAATTAAAGCTGTGAACTTGCATGCTACTAGTTTTTAAAAGTTTAATATTTACTACTATTGAAATTGCTAGGATGACTCTGAGTATGAAGCAACTATCCAGAAAGTTACTATAATTGCAAAAGTGGTATCACTATAGGCAAAGGTGGATAGATGCTGTGAAAAGGACATCCCTTCTCTCCTTTTGGGTTTTCTACTGGTTCTTTGGATGCCTGAGGGGATATCAAGGAAAGTTACCTCTCCTTGGATTTAATTATGAGGTTTGACTATACTTAATATGTAAAAGCCCAGTCTGGCTTTTAGTGAAGCAAATAACTTCACAGTTTTCTTCTATATTCAGTATAGCTGGCATCATTAGACCTGTATGTAGTTAACTTTCTTATTCTCTGTTTGCCAGTAGTAAAAAATGTGTTTGCATTAGTGGAGTGAATAGTAAATGATGTATGAACAGTATTGCTTGCCTGTTGTTTTTCACTTACCTGAAGCTGTTGGTGCATTTTTAACATGCTTAGACATTTTCCTATTTTGAGGCACTTTTTGATCAGCTGTGACTCACTCAACCTGTGCTCTGGGCCATTTTCTGTGACCAGGCAAATAACAGTGTTTTGCCATTATTAATATCCCTCCCTCCAATTGAGTAATTGTTCCTACTGGGGTAGCTGGTGCCAAGAATGGCTTTATGTTACTTCCAGTGAATTTTTTGCTCACAAATCTGTATTGCCAGGAACATAGGTGAGCAACTTCAAGTTAAAGAATCACTCATGGTAATTTCAAGTTAGAATGTGCATGGCTCAGTGACTTCATCTACAGTAAAGATTGGCATGGGTGGAAAGAGGTTAAATAGTATTATTTTGGTTGACTAACTACATGAATTACAAAACAGAAGAACCCAACAGGTTGATTATTAAGATATAAACAACTGGCACTAAAAAAGAGTCTATTAAGTGCTATCCTGAACCACCTGAAAGATATTCAGAACCCAACCTGATACTTTAAATTTCTGTGCAGTTTAATTATTTTCTATTAGCAGAGAGAAAGGAATTGGAAGGTAAGAAGGGGGATACGTATCCTATTGTTAATTGCAAGTTATAATCTACAGTCTGCTTCTGCTACCTGTTGTCATTCTTCCCCACCAACCAAATATAAAAGCACCCATGCATTGCTCATCTGCATAAAGAGAAGGAAAGTCAGATGTGTTATTACAAACCGATTTATTTCAATAAGGAAAGTGAAGGGATGACAGATAAGTGCACTTAAACCTTTTGAGCATTACCTCAAGCTTGTAGAATTCGGGTAACTGACTGTAATCTCTGTATTCCGTGTTCGATAGAGCCTCTTGGACAGACTGAAGTTGTGCCTGGAACCATAATCCTCTTTTTATGCCACTATGTTCCTTCTGAGCAGGCAGAAAGGCACAAACTCATGGCTGATTCTTCTGTTCTCCTCCTGATGGCCCCTTTGTGAACTAGAGCTTTTGGGTCTGATGTAGCCTGTTGGTTGTTTGCACAAAGGGCTGGCATATTTACAAGTACTATACCTGCTTGCAAAGCAGTGGGACACCAAAAACATTAAATACATCTTAGATTGTTTGGGGTTTAAGCAAATCTAAGACAAACAAGTTGAATATCTGAGACTATTTCTTAAAAAAAAAAAGAAGCACACATTTCTGGTTTTCATAACTGATTGATGTCATGGCTGTTTCCCAACTCTGGATAATAAATACTAAGATACCTGCCCTTCCAGAGGTGTCTGGCGTATGTAAAATCTTTCAAAAGCAAAGGTAAGAACACACTGAAAGAGGAACAATATTGTCTGGTCTGTGTGAAGATTGGTCATAGTTGATTAAAACAAACAAACAAACCAAAAAACAGTAGTAATGGAGCTTAGTGATATTAAATTAAGCCAGTTTGTCTCTTTATCTGTCTTGGAATCTATATCAGTGGAAATTAAATGGTCTTTAAATTTGATGAGCCCTGTTTAGGTGTTGGAAATACCCATCTATTTGTTAATAAGGCAAGGTCCCATGACTTAGTGACTGGGGGATACAGACAGCCTTCAAGTAAATGAATAAACAAAAGAATTGGAGAGTGTGATGAGTTTGAATAAAAAATGCAGTTCATAAAAACCAGAAATGTGATAGAGCATAGTGGGTGGAAGAAAGTTACAAAAGTGGCTTGGGTAGTCAATGAAGATGACTCTAATGTGCAATAGTATTTGGACTGAGGCCAGAAAAATTAGAAGGAGGCCAAGCATAGTAATTGACGTCTATAATCCCAGCACTTTGGGAAACCGAAGTAGGGAGGATCACTTGATGTCAGGTCGACCTCAAGTGAGATCCTATCTCTAAAAAAAATAAGTTATTTTTAAAATTAGCTGCATCCAGTGGCACATGCCTATAATCCTAGCTACTTGGGAGGCTGAATTGTGAGGACCACTTGAGCCCTGGAGTTCCAGGCTGCAGTGAGCTATAATTACACCACTGCACTCCAGCCTGGGCAACAAAGGAGACCCTGTGTCTTTAAAAAAGAAAAAGAAAAAAAAAAAGAGAGCGAGAAGGAGCCAGGAGACATAGGCTTTAGTGGCTCTGTGAGGCATAAAGTCCTGGTGACCCCATAGATATTTCAAAGAGGTCCTCCCATCGCCTTGTATCACAAACTTTAATGCGTGACTAGTAAAATGTGCAGATGTGCCTTAGAATACATGTAGCACTATATCCCCCAAATAATATGCATGCCAATGAGTACAAATTCATATAAAAGGTTACTATGATAGAGTACTTTTTGTCATTTTGTACTTTTTAGTGTTCAGGTAAGAGAAATTACAGCTGCTTCATGGAGGGGGTTTCATTCTTGAAAATACTACAGACCACTGCTATATAATATTGTTAGGTGTGTGAGAATGATTTGTCCACTCTTGTAACAGAATAAGAAAGCATAAAATGCCTGGCAAGGTGGTAGTGTACCTGTAGTCCTAACTAATCTAGAGACTGAGGCAGATTGCCTGAGGCCAGGAGTTGGAGGCTGCAATGTGCAATGATCACTGATCCTGTGAAGACTGCCCACTCTAGCCTGGAGAACATAGCAGGACCCTGACTAAAAGCGAAAAAAAAAAAAGGCATAAAATAATATAAAATAATATACAGACAGTCTTCAACTTACAATTTATGCACTTTACAATGGTATGAAAGGGACACACATTCAGTTGAAACTATACTTTTAATATTGGGTTTTTATATTTTCCCAGGCTGGCGATATGCGGTACAGCACTCTCTCAATAGGCTGGGCAGCAACAGTGAGTTGTAGCTCCCAGTAAGCCACATGATCATAGGGTAAACAACCAGTACTTGGTGGCTTCTGCCTGGAATCCCAGCACTTTGGGAGGCTGAGGTGAGAGAGGATTGTTTGAGCCCAGCAGTTTGAGACCAGCCTGGGCAATGTATGGAGACCCTGTCTCTGCAAAAAAGAAAAAAAATAATAGTCAGGTGTGGTGGCACATGCCTGTGGTCCCAGCTACTAAGGAGGCTGAGAGATAGGAGGATCATTTGAGCCCCAGGAGGTCAGTGCTGCAGCGAGCCATGATGGTGCCACTGTACTCCAGCCTGGGTGACAGAGCAAGATGAAACCCTGTCTCAAAAAAATACATACATACATACATACTCTAAACTTTATTGTGTTGCCAGATGATTTTGCTCAACCATAGGCTAACGTAAGTGTTCTGAGCATGTTTAAGGTAGGCTAGGCCTACCTTAAATGTTGTTAATGATGTTTGGTAGGTTACATGTATTAAATGCACTTTCTTCATAAAATAATTTTCAAACCACAATGAATTCGTATATCAGGAAGTAAGTCAATCATAAGTCAAGGAGCATCTGTACAGGTCTAATGCTGAAATGGCACATGCTTATTTTCAACTTAGATTTCAAATCATATTACATTTATATGATAACTATATGTATGGACTAAATGTAAGAGAATGGAAACTTGGAAAATAGAAACAGTGTTTTCTTCAATATGATACATTTAAATAATATGTATGACTACCTGACCAGGGTATGAATGACTGCTAAATGCCCTGAGCTATCACTGTTAAGATAATTTAGTAAAAGAAACAGCAAATACATCTTGATCCACAGTGATTACTGTCCATTCACCCTGCTTTAGGCAGACCTGACTGGTACCAAGCAGTCAGAAACATTCTCACACATCCTGGAAAGCTTGCTAATTATTGTCTGAAGTCCAGCTCTTCTTGTAGCCTCTTCAGAAGAAAATCATAAGATGGCAGACTTTTTCAGTTCAATCTAACAAACATTTATTATGTTTAAAAATAAACGAACTCAACTAGGAGTTCCCCCTTGCCTACCAGATGAAAGACAGAATAGTTGATTTGAACTAACCCAGACCCAGATACAAATAGGTGCTCAATATTTTATGCCTGTGATCTTGAGAATAGCATAGCCAACTGAAAGTAGGCAGATAACCAAGATCGTGCTTTTTTATGTGTTCACATTGAAGGCATTTTCATTTCTTACCTGAGACCATTTTAGTTTTTTATTTTCTTAGTAACTGGTTTCTTGAATTCTTTCTTAAGAGGACTTTATTGTGTTGAGAGTAAAGTCCACACCCTTTTCTAGCTCTTATTGATTCACTGCCTTTATAAAGCTTTTAGTGACAAACCAGATGTGGTATGCAAACGGACTCCACCAGCAAGTACAGTGAGAGAAAGCCTCGGGTACAGTACATGAGACCAGTTTTTGTTATAGCAGAGTGACACAGTGATTTATGAAGTGTCAAACCCTCTTGCCTTTGAAGAATTCCAGCCTTCACATCTGTCTTTCCTGTTTATTTCAGTTGCCCTGGTGACACACTGTCCCCGTAAGCCCTGAGATGGTTCTGTGGACCTTGTAGCAAATGAATGGAGGGATGTTTTCCCCCTTTAAAGAAAGGAAACACAGCTATGAATGAGAAATCAGGATGGAATGGGAAAGTAAGTCACTGTGCTTTGTCACTGCTGCTCCACTTCATCCCACCTGGCCCAGCCAGAGTGATGCTTACAGTTCAAAGAGGAAACTTTCTGTGAAGATTTTGATATGATTTGAGGCTCTCAGAGTGAAAATGCACTAACTGCTCCCCGTTCTTAAAATTACTTTATTTTTAAAGTAAAAACATTCAAATAAATTCACTTAAGCACAGTTGCATGTTTTTTTAGACTAAGTCATGGTGTTCGAGTAGATGTCTAATTTTACATTTTCTGCAGTGTGTGATTTCCAAGGGGATCTCTTCACTCAGTGCCCCAAAGAAACAACAGTTGTTTTCTCAGTGTTCTATTTTGGAAGACACTCTTTTAAAGACCTCTGTGTATTTTTCCCTTAGAACTTTGACACCCTACATGTCTGTTTATTGTTTCAGTATCATATAGAAATTCTGAACAGGGCTTTCTGCAGGATGAAATGGATTAAGTGAGAAAAAGTTTTCCAAAAGGATTAAGCTAGGAAAACCTGGTGTGACCTTGTCAAGACAAGATTATTTTTATTCGTTTGCCTCAATAAATGGTCCTGTGTTTTTGAGTAAAGGAGTTATGAAAAGGTAAATAGCCCATTTTGTAAAAGTTTACATTTCAGCATACGTACTCCTACAGTTCTATAACTGATGTTCTATGACGCAGAATCAGCAATTGGACTGTGATTCTGTTCACTAGGTTCCAACTTTTAGAATTAGGATATTTTGATGGTTAAAACTTTGCACGGGCAGCAGCTGCTATGTGATCTCATTAATAAGTGGAAATGAAGCATAATGACAAGGTAATCCAAGTTCTTGTGGCAACCACCTTTGTGTTTCTGGAAGAGGAATATCTTCATTGGCTAAAGGCATATTCATTAATCTAATGTTATAACTAATATAGAGATAGATGTATCCTCTGTAACCACACATCTCAAATCTCGTTATATCAAATAAAAAGGTTGGATCTTGTTTTTAAATTTGGGTCACAGAGATCTTCAAAAGGAGGAACCTTGGGAATAATTAACATGGTTCCTCTCAGTGACTGGATATACAGAAAATACTTTTCATTGAGTTTCTAGGAATTCAAATCTCACAAAAAGATAAAGTTCAGGTGGCTTTGTGATTCAAAGCTGTGGTTTTTGCCTTTCAGCCATGCCTAATGAAAAAAACACTGCCATACGTTGTAGGAACTGGTGTTGCTTTTCTAAAATGACTTGATCTTCAGCAGCTCATACGGGTGCTTTGGGGGAGCTGAGTTTACTGAAGTGTACCTAATGGAAATGGCTAGAGGGGTGCTTTGTCTTTGGCAAAGGAAGATTCTTGCCCTGGGAATTTTTTTTAGGTGTTTTTTGTTTTGTTTTGTTGTGTTTTTTGTTTTTTGTTTTTGGCATGGTGTACCTCAGCTTCCCAATGGGTACTAATTGACTGGGAATGTCATTTGCAATCCTTGAATGTCCTTCCGCTGCTTTGCCTGTTCCATTGTTCTCCACAGTGGCTGCCCTTCTATTAAGCATGATCGGGACTCCAGAGCTCTTCTCTCCAGAGATGAGTGTGTATTATCAACTCTCCTACCAACACCAAAATCCTGTCAATCACAGTGACCTCCAGGGCCTCCAGCAAGCCTGGTAAACAAGGGACCGATGTCTGCAATGGCTTTTTATTCACTTTTTTTTTTTTTTTCTGAGTGGGGCTTTCTAATTACTCAGTTGTGTATGCAAACACTGAAGGAGCATTAGGCGCATCAAGTGGGCCTCTGCTTTTATTAGGAAACCCTTTTATTTTCTAAATAGAGTATGTCAGACATAGTCTTTCCTTTTTAGACAGTTAACCTTTCATCTCTCCTGTAGCAGAAATTCCAGTCTCTGGGGCTTGCTAATTTTGTATTTGAAATATTCTAAAGCAGAAGGAAATCGCTGTTTACAGTGCCTTCATTAAAAAGCTTTTAATCGTGTTTTGTTGTTGCATATATAGTTTGGATCCCTGCTGGGTACACTTCATTGCATAAGAAAAATACAGTACTTTTAAAAAGTATACCAACCAACCCAACCCAATTCTTCTTTGACCCTGACAATCGAGTAGACAAAACACTTTTATAGTGTTCATACTTAGCCGATTATAATGAAAATATGAGTTTAATAGATCCTTAAGAATGTGTTTCTAAGTGATGTCCAGTCTTATTTTTGAAAAGCTCTTTTATGTAGCCAGTTAGTTTTTTTCTCACACATTATCACATACATTGCATAATATAATAGTACCACTTATAAGATGACTTGTCACAGAACATGATTCAGACATAATGCAGTGCAATTTGTTTGACAATGCTTCCCGGTTATTTTCATATCTTGGCATATACAGAAAACTAAAATCTTTGTTGGGTATACAGGAGAGGCTAAAGGGATAATAATGTTTAAAATAACTTTTAAACTTTTAAATATTTCGCATATATTGAATTTAATATTCACAACAACCCTATGAGGTCAGTACTATTATTGTTGTTTACAGATGAGGAAACTAAAGTACAGGAAGCACCAAGTAACTTGCCCCGAAGTCACAGAGCTAGTAAGTGGTCAACCTAGGCAGTCTGGCCTGGAGTTCAGTATTTTTACCACTGTGCTTTGACACACCTGCAACCCTCTCCTGAGTCACCATGATGGTATAGGAGTGGAGAAAAGAACAGAAACTATAATTTGCATGCTGAATAGTGTGAGATAGCATCATTGTCTTCTAGTTTCTACTCCCTGAGCCTTATAACCAGTAAGCTTCTATAGATACTGGACTTTTTTCTTTCACTTTTCTTAATACAGCGTTATTGAGATGTAATTTACATACCATAAAATTCATGAGGTGTAAAGGTATAATCAATGAATTTTAGTATATACACAGAGCCATCCAATCATCATCCAATGTCATACAATGTAATTGTATGACATGTGTATCCTAGAAAGGCTTATGCCTATTTACAGTCATCCCCTATGCCTACCCCTAGCCGTAGACAGCCTGTGCCTACTTTCTGTCTCTATATACTTGCCTTTTTGGGACATTTTGTGCAAATGGAATCATACAATATTTGTTCTTTTATGTCTGACTTCTGTCACTGAATATAATATTTTGAGGTTCTAGATATTGGACTTTTATGTAAAATATTTTATTATTTTTCAGACATCACTGAAATGTCTTCTAAGCCTACAGAGATGCAAGGGAATTCTGGCTTTACTAACCAAATGCTGTGGTTTGCAGCTGTTGCACATGGTTTAGATTTACCATTGAGGGAAAACATCATCACCATCATCATAAGCTTCCCAGATAATTAGGTACTTAGATGTGGGCTTCATGGTATTTAAAGCATCCCTTCATTTTATAGCCATATGTGTAGTGTGTCAAAGAAGCAGTTTGGGAGGAACAGGAGTTGTCAATTCTATAAAAAGAAAAATAATTTGAAGTGGTTATTTCTCATAATATAGTTAAAACAGTTATTTGATTAACAGATTAGCAGGCCAACAAATTGTTTTGGGGACTATGTAGACACAAGCCCAAGTCATTTCCTTTCGTAGAGGTTTTTCTTGTCATTTCCTTTTGTAGAGGTTTTTCTTTATGACTTTCAACGATTAAGCTCTCTTGATCCCTGTATATCCTGGCTGCTTAAAAAAAATAAAATTCAACCAGGTATGGTGGCTCAGGCCTATATCCTAGCACTTTGGAAGGCTGAGGCAGGAAGGATTGCTTGAGGCTAGGGTTTGCCACTAGCCTAGGCAACATAGCAAAAACCCATCTTTCCAAAAATTTAAACACACACACACACATACACACACACACACACACACACACACACACACACTAGCCAGGCATCGTGGTGCTGGTTTTTGGTCCCAGCTACTTAGGAGGCTGAGGCAGGAGGATCACTTGAGCCCGGTTAGTTGAGGCTGCAGTGATACATGATTACACCACTGCACTTCAGCGTGGGCGACAGAGTGAGACTATGTCTCAAAAATGTATTAAAATTCTAGTGTCTAGGACTATAGGTCATTTGAATTGTAAGGATAAGTAACCCAACATAAAGGTAATTCAACAAATGGATGATGTAACAAACTCTACAGTAAAATCAATTCTGTTCATTTTTAAACTGCTTCTGGATGATTTTTAGTTTCTTGGACTTGGATTCTCCTGTGTACAACATATCTCACAGATAGATATCCTTTGGGGCGTGAGCATGAGTAAGAAGAGGTTATAAGATTAGGAAGTACCCAGAGTTCTTTATAATAACACATTGATTTGATTTGTGGAGTCTAGGCCTTAAGTCGATAAAGCAGAGCATTTTAAAAACCATGTCTTGATGCCAGGCACAGTGGCTCTCGGCTGTATTCCCAGTACTTTGGGAGGCTGAGGCAGGCAGATCACTGAACATCGGGAGTTAAGACCAGCCTGGCCAACATGGTGAAACCTCATCTCTATTAAAAATATAAAAATTAGCCAGGTGTAATGGTGTGTGCCTATAATCCCAGCTACTTGGGAGGAGGCCAAAGCAGGAGAATCACTTGAACCCGGAAGGTGGAGGTTGCAGTGCAAGTGACCTTTCTAGTTGATTGGGACCATCTTGTCTGCTCCTTTACAGTACACATGGCTGGCGGAGAAGGGAAGATGCAGGGGCCATCTTGAACATGTCTAGTCCTTAGTTCCTGCCGGCATTCACGCATGCAAGCTCCTAGCTTGCGGGCTGCTCTTTGTTAGGAAATGATTTGGGGCTCCCATGCCCTTGCTATCTGCCTAATTCCTTCTTAACTCCTATATCATAAGGAGAAATAGGAGATTAAGTTAGAGAAGTAAGGAAAGAGGAGACGGGAGGAAGGTCCCGTAGGACCCTCACAAAATCATTGTAGATACTTGAATGAGTCAGGAAGCCACTGGAGAGTCTGAGCATTTGTTTCTCCGTCTTTGAAGAATATATTTTTTATTTGCTTGACAATAAAAAGTGTTACTACATTTCCATTTTTAGGGTTACCATTGGCCTTTGTGTTGATGGTTCTTCTGGTGGAAAAATAAATCTGCCCTTGTATGTCAGCTTTCTTTGGTCTCCCACACACTCGTCAGGTTGTGGAGAAGTTTGAATTAAAAACAAGCATTTCACAAATGACTCATGTTCCAGGTGGGATGATGTGTTCTCTGCCTACCACAGAGAGGGGAGAAATCACTTCACATGAAACAGTAACCTTTTCTTTCTCTCTACATTTTCCTAGGAGCAGAAAAACACACAAATGCTTTCTTTCTGATTGTGTATTTGGAATATTCCTTAAGATGGATCTCTGTTGAATTCCCAAGTGAATACTCCAATCTGTATTTAGTCTCAAATTCTGACAAAAAGAAAAACTTCTACCTGATGAGGGGCCCCGTGTGTCTTCTGTTTTCTTTAGGTCTGGGAGATCAGGGATGCTTCATAACTTGGTGCCAGGAGAGAAGGGAAGATTGATTGGGGTTTTATGAGGTGGCAAAATACATAGCCAAATCTGGGGGCAGGAATGTCATTTAGCATGACAGAAACAGCAGAACACAGGAATAGTGCTTTATTTTGTTGTTTTTGTTAAGGCAATGTGAAATTTGTTATTTATCCCCCCATGGCCCTGGCTGTTTTTGTGTTCAGCACAGATGTTCAGGAAATGGATTCCAGTGCCAACACCTGTGCAACGCTGACCTAGGCCTACCTGGCAACATCCTCCTCTCTTACTGTATCACACAGATCAGCTTACGTGTCACACTTATTTCCTCTCCCCTCTGCTCATCCATCCATAGCTATCCACTGAGCATTTCTGTCCCTCCCTCTGAGTTCTTGGAATTAAAGAAAAAACAACATAGAGCCCTGCATCTCAGTGATGAGCCTGTTTTTAATGGACCGGTACCACCAGCCTCTTTCTGTTCAGAAATATCTTATGAATCACAAGTGGTTTTGCAGGCTTTCGAGAAGCTGGTGCCCCACAGCACCCGTCATGTAGAATAAATAAATGAACAGTTGATTTCAGTGGGGTGTTAGTGTCCTATTTTTAGAATACCATGTTTTCAGCTGGGACCATTCAGGTAGTTCTCATTTTAAAATGCTAACATCTGCCCAGCATACAGCTTCTGACATCTGGTTTCCACTTGCTACACAAGGGGACACTTTGACTCATTTCCCCATCTTTGCAATGGGAGAGTACCCATTCCTGACTTGCTCTGCAGTGGGGCAGGTAGCAAATGATGTGAAATTGTATTGGAAACAAAACCCACAGAATCAACATGCTTATCACATTTTATTATTAATTGAGCTCCCAAGTGAGTGTTTCCTTGTAAATCTCGACAGGTGCCTCCCCCCACCCCTGCCCTTCCTTCTCTAGTCTTGGCTCAGGAGGGTGCAATGCTGCCCTTCTTTTCCCAGCCTCAAATCTCTGACTACAGTAGGACTTAAGCACAGCAGCCTGAGATGGAGCATGTCATCCCTGAAGCAAAGGCACCTGAGCTACAGAGGCATGGTGCCAAGGCAGCCAGGGAAGCACAAATTACTTCTCATGCCTGGTGGGTGAGGCCCCCAGACCTGTCCCTGACTCCAGTTCTCCTGGCAACTGAGTACATAAGTATCCATTTAGGAAGGGGCAGAGCCTCTTTCTACTAAAAGCAGTACAGTCTAAACCATCAAAAGAGACCTTATCAAAACTAGCCCACTTGAAGACTTCTTCACCAAGGAGCACAGACTTAAATATACCGTCGATTTTTATTTTTATTACATTTTCTTGGTAAGCAACCTGTGGTGAGGCACAATGAACTACCTGAGGGTATAAAGACGTTAAGTGATTTACTCAGAAAAAGTGGTTAGCAGGATTGCCTTTGAATTCAGAACAGCATTCTGGGTGGTAGCTGCCTGTTGGAGCTGTCATCTTGGAGTTAAGTTCTCGTATATACTTTTGCAAACACACCCTGGTGTGCGTTTGGCTCTGAAAAAACTTCATCTCATTGCTCTAGTTTAATGGCAATAATCACTGAAAATCAGGATAAAGTCTTCAGCTTCTTAACCTGGTGACATGCTTCAGTTTTGTGCCTTCTGTGACTCTCTGGAGTCACAGAGAGGCTTGAACTGTAAACCTACAAGAACTGTAAACCTCTTAGAAGGTAAAAAACAGGCTACAGTATTGATTTCAGGTTGTGTGAGAAAGAAACAAGGTAGAGTTTTTTGGGTGTTTTTTGGTGGTGGTTTTGTTTTGCCCGTCACTTTGCAAATCAGTTGCTTATACTCAGGCGATTGGAGCCATTTACACCCTACTGAGGAGCCTATGTGGGGTTCTTTAACCACTGAGCCAGGATTGATTGACAGCAGCTGTCTTCAACTACAACGGAGATGGAGTGAGCGCTTATACAGACTCAGTGGGGTGGGACTTCCCTGTTGAATGCTGCTTTATGTCTTTTCAGGCAAATGCCATTTACATCTGCCCACCATTTGAAGTCTCCTTTGACTTTCCATTTCTTTCAAAAAGAAGTAAAACAAGTGTTGCGGGAGCCATAGATAGCATCATGGCATTTTCTTCATTTTCTCAAAATGCACCTTTTGAGTGTTTTGTGAGCAAGATCTTATGGAAAGTAGGTCTTTTCAAATGAAAATTTTGTGAAGTCTTACTGTGATGTAAGCTAATGAAAATTTAGGGGAATGCTTTGGCACAGCTATAATTGTTTCTTTGCCCTTTGAACAAACCATGTCTGCATATAACATGTTCATGGTGCCACTTTATTAGTAAGTTTTTAAGAAAAGTAATATAGGTATGCATTGATAGACAAGAACTATGTATTTTTTAAATGGATAGTTTTGATGTTAAATAGGCAGTGGTGATAAGGATGAATTTAGAGCTATGCTATTAATGATTTAGGGCACTTAATTTACAGATTAAAGTTGAAACTACAAGGAATGTTGTACTTAAAAAAAATCTCAGGTTGGAATGTAACACTATAAATGGATATGCATAGAAAGTCACAACAGCAAAATATAGTATAATTTAAAAATATGTATTTTTCAGGATACCATTTCTTATATTATTAAAATATTGACTTTATTTTACATGTGTATTTTTGTTTCTCTACCAGTTTCATGCTTGACTACCACTACTACTATATCCTATCATAATATTCCTTACATTTATTTACTTTGAAAAATGTGTTCAATGCCCCTGATCTCATCATCTTTTCAAACTTTGTGAGGATTTTATATTTAGAAATGCAACTATGTTGAAATAATTATGTAATCATTTTGATGACCACCCTAGCCCACATGATTGAATTTACCATGTAGTTTAAAATATTTTGTATTTGTAAGTATTATAAAGTAAGGAAAGATTTCTGGTCCTTGCAAAATCCTGACTGGGTAGCTCATTGTCATCCTAGTCTTAGTATGTAACTTTGGAGAAACTGATCACAACTTTTTTGAGGCTGTGTTAAAACTTACACCCAGAAGGTTTATAAAAAAAGATTGGGCAGTTTTGGTCTTCAGCACTTCATGACTTATTTTCTAAATTGTGACACAGTCTTCCTAGTTTATTTTTTCACTCACTTATTCAAGAAAACTTACTAAGCACCTACTTGTCATAAACATTTAAGACTTCCTGGTGACCACCATTTAAAGTATTCACATTGTAGTGTTATGGAAAAAGGGTCCAGTTCCAGACCCCAAGAGAGGGTTCTTGGATCTTGCAAGAAAGAAGTTGGTGCAAGTCCCCAGAGAAAAGTGAGAGCAAGTTTATTAGTAAAGGAATAAAAGAATGGTGGCTGGGCGCGGTGGCTCACAACTGGAATCCCAGCACTATGGGAGGCCGAGGTGGGCCGATCATGGGGTCAGGAGTTCGAGACCAGCCTGGCCAATATGGTGAATCCCCATCTCTACTAAAAATAAAAAATTGGCCAGGCATGATGGTGCATACCTTTAGTCCCAGCTACTTGAGAGGCTGAGGCAGAAGAATCCCTTGAACCCAGGAGGCAGAGGTTGCAGTGAGCTGAGATCTGCGATCGTGCCAGTACACTCAGGTTTGGGCAACAGAGCAAGACTCCTCAAAAAAAAAAAATAAAAGAATGGCTACTGCATAGGCTGAGCAGCAGCTTGAGCAACTGGACTAAGGATACTTACAGTTATTTCTTGATTATATGCTAAAGAGGGAGAGGATTATTTTTTATCAGCAAGGTCTTGATGACCTGTACCTTGTCTGACCTCCTGTCTCATTCTGTGACTAAGAATGCCTTAACCTCCTGGGAATGCACCCCAGTAGCTCCCAGCCTCATTTTATCCAGCCCCTATTCAAGATGGAGTTCCACTGGTTTGAACACCTCTGACAATAGCATACAGTGAAATGATGATCATGTAGCATATTGTTATTAACTAATGGCCTAATCATTTCTATGAATTATTTAGTCATTAAACATTTATATTCTGAGTGCCCATTATGTGCCATTCAATATACAGATATTTATTGAGCATCTGCTAAGATCAAGGACCCTTCTGGGTTCTAAGGATATACTAATGAATGTAATAGGCAAAAATTTCTGCCCTCATGAAGACCATATTCTAGTATTTCTCTTCTACATTTTTAAATCATTTATAACCATTAATCTGTATATGAGTATATTTTTAAGGGGTGTAGAAAGAGTTGACAATCAGTTTTGCTCTTTTGTGTTGGTTCTTTTAGATGAAAAGTACAAATAGTCTTCTTAAAAAGTCTGTAAAGGGGTATCTAAAGACATCTGCTCTTATGTATTAATGGGTTATAAGAACATTTTTAGCAAAATTGCATTAGAGTCTACTAACGTGTCACGTAGGTCACCATTGTTATGTGACACAAATTCTGATTAACTCAAGAGCAAAGCCATCCTATAAATAAATTTACTGCAGCTGGCTGGAGTCCCCCTGCCACTTCTGAAAGCATCCGGGATTGTATGTTTAACAGGCTGATCTTCCAGAGGAACACCTGGAAGAATTTGGACCCAGGTTTTATAAATAAATTTATAGGAACAGCACTTTGTCCAAATGCAATTTAAAAATCTGAACTTTGCTCCTAGGTAATTAAAATCAGAATACCTAAAATATCCATTTAATTGAGGAACTATAAAGTATCAGAACAATTAATTGCAATGCAATTAGCACTGCAATAAGTAAATAAATGATTAAATGAAATGTTTTAAATGATGAATATACCTAATTCCTTAACAACATTTGACATGAGAAAAGTTAAATTATTAATTATTGAAAAACCTTTAAGTAAATTAACTTCTAGAACTTTTTTCTTTTTATTATAAACACAGGAATCATTTATTGCTTATAATTGTGTTACTAGCTGTTTAGTATACTCTGAAAATAGCGATGGTTCAAGCTTGACTTACACCTAGTTTTGCAAAGTCTAGTTAATTAAGATTATTATATACCCATGGCCGAATATAATTCAAAAATGGCAGAACTGACCTTGATATTTCAATTATGGCCAGTTTGATAGCCGTGAACTTATTCTGAAAATTTGTCTACAATTCATGTCTTTGAGTTTGGTATAATATAGATGAGGTGAGGCCCACAATTTTTATTTAAAAGACATATAGGGGAATTAAAGAAACTGCAGCAGAAGACATGCATGGGAATAGTGTTTTAACCAAAGAACTCTGATGACATTCATCTGTGTGTGTGTTTGTGTGTGTGTGAATAGTTATCCAGTGAGCTGCTTCTATAATATGGTGACCTCACGTGTGAGGACCAACAGTGTTCACATAATAACTGTGGTCACTGAAGGTGGATGCTATTCTAACGTAAGTACTGGCATGCTTTCAGTTCTATTCTAAGAAGCCATCCATCTGCACTTCACTTGGCTCGCAGTTCCACAGAGAACAAATAGAATGATAAACTGCAAGTTTAGTTCAGTGGCAGGAGGAAGGAGACCTGATTTGCCAAAGGCATCACCTGATTTGTCCAAAGTTCCAGAGATGATGGGAGAAATTTTTTTTACCCATATTTTTTTCTGTGAGATTTCCCCCACCACAATTCCCTGAAAATTAGTCTTTTTAAAAACTCTTCAGATTCTTATCCTTTAATGGTTAGATCCCACCTTGTCCTCTTTCCCGGCCTTCCTAGGCATGCACCAGCCCACAGCTGGTTAATCTCTGCTCATTCTCCAGAGCGGCATTGTCCAATAGAAATATGTGAGCCATGTATGTAATTTTCAGTTTTCTAAGAGCTACATTTTTACAAGTAAATTTAAAATGCTGATGACATTAATTTTATATTTAATTCAGCATGTCCAAAATACGACCTCCTGGGTTCAAGTGACCTCCCACCTCAGCTTCCTGAGTAGCTGGAACTGCAGGTGGGCTACCATGCCTAGCTAATTTATATATATATATATAATTTTAAAATTTAAATTATATTAAATATATATAAATTTTTTATATATATAAAAAATTTTTTGGTAGAAATGGGGTTTTGCCATGTTGCCCAGGCTGGTCTCAAACTCCTGGGCTCAAGCACGCCTCCTGCCTTGGCCTCCCAAAGTGTTGGGATTACATGTGTGAGTCACCACACTTTGCCGTCTTCCATTATTTATATCCAAACCCTTCATCTATTCCTGCATTCCCTGGCTGGGTTCTTAATTAATATAGGCTGCTAAATGAATGAATGATCCATTTTCTTTGGCTCTTTTTAATCTTTTAAAGCTTACATGGATTTTATTAAAGACTTAAAATTTGTTTTATGCTAAAATATACCGGAATTATCTTTCTAGTGTAGTCATATTTGTAGCTTTATAAAAAACAGCAGAGGCAAAGCAGTCGACCATAGTTAGGAGACTAGATTTATAATCCATATTTTACTGACACCTTTCTGTGTGACCTCGAGCTGGTCATTTAACTTATCTGGTCCTCTCATTCTTCTCATCTCTAAAATGCTGTGGGATTAAATTACTTCTAATGTCCATTCTCATTTTCTGATTGTATCATTTGTTTTTGATTATAAGTTTTTTTTTTATTTTGACAGATCATATTATATAAGAATAATAGCCCTCTCATTCTGCCCTTCACAAACTTTTGATCTTTTTATGTTTCTTCTCTAATCTATATTCTATATTTAGTTTTAAAAAATTCAGATTATCTCTGAAGATCATGCATTATTTCTGTATTCTTAGCCCCAGGATAATAAAGCAGCAATAAATGTTAAATGAATTTTTACTTATATTAAAAACTATTAGTAATAGTTTGCTTATTGGAGACATAGGCTTTTTCAGCAGGTGGTGAATGTTTCATCTGGTTTTATCCTTACTAAAGAAGGATTCCGAGTAGGCTTCACCTCCAAATTTAGATATTATATACTTTTTCTTATTCACCTTTGTCTTTCCTGCGACCAAAAGTGTTTTTCCTGCCTTGCTCTTCTGATCGTGTTATTTCCATGCTCAAGACTCTCCAGTGCCCTAAGAATACATTTCATTTGAGGCTCCTTATTATGCCATTAAAGGGGCTGCCCACCCTCCACACCCTGCCTCAGGCACTCCTTTCTGGAAGCACCTGCTCCTGCTCATCTGGCCCCAGATTGCCTCTACTCTTCTCCAGTCATCTGACTCATTTCCATCCTTTAAGGTCTGTCAGAGTCAGGTTTGAGCCCTATCTTCATGCCAGTCCATAATTTAGCAATCTTTGCTAAGATAACCTTTATTCTTATTTGCCATTATCAAACGCAAACATTTACACCAGTAGAGCTCTGACTACTTCTTCAACTAAATTGTAATGGTTCAAAGATAGGTTAATCATTCACTCTACTGGGTGTTTACTATGTGCTGGACTCTAGTTCAAGCCTCAGATATAAAAAGAGCAAGCATGCAAATAGTTACAATATAATTCTGATAAGTACAGAAATTGAAATATGTACAAGATGTCTTGATGGTGGCCAGAGGAGGGAGTAGACAACTGTTCCTAAGGGAAATCTGGGAAGGGTTTATGGGGCTGATGAGTCCTAAGCTAGGAGTCATTTCAGGCAGTGGGAGCTACACAAATAAAGCATAAATGCTAAAGAGCTTGGAGTGTTTTCTGTGCCTCCCTATGGTTCTGCTTTAGAGCAATATAGCATAGTGATTGACTGGATCAGACTGCCAGGGTTCACATCTTGGCTCTGTCACTTAGCAGCTCTATCACCTTGGGCAAGTTCCTTCAGGTAGGCTTCAGTTTTCTCAAATGGAAAATAGGGATGATGCTGATGTTGATGATTATAATTATTGTTTATCTCTGAGAGAGAAAGGGGAGTGAAAAAGAGAGAGATGGGAAGGGGAAAATAATGAGTTAGGTAAAGGATTTAGAATGACAAGTACTTAATAAATGTTAATTATATCTCTTACTACTGATTCTCACAGTGTTGTGTACATAAGAATTACCCAATGAATATTTACTGAATATTGAAGATTTTCACTAATCGAGTTATAGATTCACACCCTTTGCTGTTACTGCATTCATTTTCTAATGATATTTCTCAGTGATATGCTACTTTTTTGAGGATATAGGAGGGGTGTGTGTGTGTGTATCAATGGTATGTGCCAGATTCATATTGGCTAACTAGGGAAAATTTTCCAATCCTGAGATCAACAACCTAAATCTCCTTGTCTGCTGTGATTTCCAGCTGTCCAGATTTCCCATACAGCATGCTCTAGGCAATGTTTGCAGAGTTGTTGCATGGAGAATCAGTTCACAGTGCACCTTGTAGTTTCATATTTTTCGTGTAGGACTCAGTTTCTTTTCTAATGAAATTTTTGTGAAATTAATAACATAGGATGCCATGAAGCTTTCCTAAGTCCTTTGAACTTAAATCATTTGATATTATTTGAAATTGCCATTCATATAATGAACAGCGTTTTTTCTCAGAATTATGTAATGCCTACTGCTTCACAAATTATAAAGTATGAATATTTTTACTTAACATATAACAGGTCCCTCATCTTAAAATTCATAGCATTTTTGCTTTGAATGGAGATGATTGCCAAGTTCTTGTTAGGTGCTTTTTCTTTACAGAGCTTGTCCTTTATTATTAATGTCATGGTAGCTTTTCATAACAAATTGCATTAAAGATACAAAAAAACGAAGGCTACCTTTTATACATACAGTAGTTTATTGAAGCAATAATTGAATAATAAATATGACAATATTATAGGGCCAAAATTTTACTACCAGTTATATGATAGGTTTTTGTTATAGCTATATTTTTGAAGAACTTTAAAATAATGAGGGTTATGCCTAAAGTTTAAAATTCAGAGTCTACTAGAATAATAATGAAAATCATTATAATTGTACTTTCACAACTATGTGCCAGACCTTTTAAGCTTGGTGCCTAAATAGGCTTCGACAACGTTTTTTCATGTACTCTTACCAAATATCTTGGGGATAGGTAGGGAAGCTGTTCTACTGATTTTACAGATGGGCAGACTGAATCACAGAGCAGCTAAATGATTTGCCCAGGGTAATGTAGTAATTATATATCTGTATCTGTGCTCTTTTCATTAGCTTATTCTGCTGCTCAAAATGTTTATTCCTATAAGCATGCATATTATTTGTACATTAATAATGTATTTTCTATTTCTGTATAAGAAGAGAGAATAGCAGATAAAGCTTCATATAGAGAAGATACATATTTTAGTAAGGTAGCTTTAGCATCTAGTTCTTTTTTATATGTATAACATATCACTAAAAATGTGTCCTCTTTGAGTGTACGGACACATTTTGTTTTACTTAATTAACAGCATCCATTTAAGAAAAATACTAGTTTCATTTCAACTCAGTTACTTTAAAAAATAATTATGTTAAAAGATATTTTAGCCCTTGTCAGGCTGTAATTCATACCTTAAGAATGAAGCTCTTTTTTAGTTAATTTAAAAAAATCCTCTCTGTAAATACTTACATCCTGGACAAAAAAGACCTTTCTTTTGGGATTCCTTCTCTGCATGGCAGAATTCCTTACAACAAAAATGCTTGAAGAAAATAGAAGGTACTCCAGATACTTCTCATATAACTGATGTTTGAAAATGTTAAACTGAATGATGTATAAAAATGAAATTTTCCATAATGGGATTTTAAGTCATGAAGAATGAGGAGAATTGCCTGATTATTAGTTTAAAGGTAGCTAATTCAATGCATGCTGTAATACATTTTAAAAGCTCTGCATTGCAAATACTGAATGATGTAAAATACTCACAAAATATATATCTTTTTATTTCCAAAGAAGATTAGAAAACAATAAAATATTAGACACTGAAGTTTTTAGCTTTTTAAGTGGCCTTTTTAATGGGTAAACAGTTTTCTCTAATAATAAAAAATATTAATGGTTATGAAGATAATAATTTTAAAGTGATTGCTGATAGCTTGGGTTACAAATAGCCTTATCCTTAAGACCTTATCTGTTTATAACTTAAGTGCTTTTACATATTTTGCTTCATTTGCTTTTACAGCTTCCTGATACAGTGATTTGTGTGGGTGGCACAGTTCTTACTATGTAAGTAGTGAAACAAAGCCATAGGTTAAATGATTTACTCTTAATTTTATGCTGATTTTTTTCAGGCAATTTCTAAGGCTTTATGTTGCCTGTATTCTGAGCAATGCATGATTCAAAACAGTGAGGAATTCTGGAGATAGACATCAGAACACGAGGAATTCTTGAGATAGCCATCAGATAACATGTTCTTAGAAGATCACATTATTCAGAATTCTTAATGATTCCTACCTTTTGAATGACAGATTTTTAATGGACATAAAAACTACTCCTAATAAAAGTAGAATGGTTAAAACTGTTGACATTTTACCATGAAGGCATTGCAACTGGGCAAAACCTATTCAAAACGTCAGAATAGTATTTTGTTCACTATGCACCAAACGTAGATGACTTCATTAACTGGTGACAGTTTTACCATTTCTGGAAACATTGATCTTGAGGGGAAATGATCCTGCGTAGTAGACAAGTTTATTGGTAATAGATGACCTGGTAGTAAACAGTGGAGTTCACAACTAAGACTGCACCCTGTGCCGGCCCTTTCCCAACATGCTGTGAGACATTTTGAGCTCTTCCATTTTAGCTTCCATTATCCACCACCCAAGTTCTCAATTCAATTTCAGACTCGGGCAAAAGCCTGTAATTCTATTTGTTTTGGGTAAATTTAGCAAGCTGCTTCTGATTACACCTTAGCCAGAGACCATCTGTTGACTGGCGTGTCTCTCCGAGGAGTGGTTTCTGTAGGCGATGAACGGGAAGAAGGTTGGAGTGCTGCTGCTATTAGTAAGCAGATGCACCATATCAGAGATAGTCCTTCCCGCCTTTCAATCTGCCAGCTCTCTGCATTGATGGAGAGTCGTATGCCTGCAAGTCGTTCCATCCTGAGGCAATGAGAAGTGCTCTCCTAGGGCCCATTTATCAAGTGCTTCTGCTGGCATTTGATGGAAAGGAATTTAGAAGTCATAGTTTGATATACTTAGAGCACGGCCACATTCTCCCTTGCACGTCCTGAGTATGTATGTATGTATGTGTGTGTATATATATCAATCCCTTGTACATGCTTTTCAGCAGCTATACTCATGTGCTGTCAAAAGCGCCACAGATGAAACAACAGGATACAGCTGTGCTTCGTAATGTAATGTGTAAACCGCCACAGTGTCAGGATCACAATTCTTTAAGGCACTGCTTTCTAAAATGATTGCTGGTTCATTTGCATGAGATAGGGAAGATGTGCTAGATAAATTCGGAATGTCGAAGAACGGTTTGTTGTTGACTGTGTCATGATGAGGGATCTTTCTAAATGATGATATTATTAGCTCGTGGCTAAGACAAGACTGGTCCAAACACAACAGAGACGGCAGTTTCCTATAGCAGTGAGGCATGAGGGGAAATGGATAAAATGAACATAAATTAACTCCATCCCGTTTTCTAAAAGTTGGAAAGGGAAGGAGGCGGTGGATGGCCAGCTTGCCTGAAAACTGGAATTAGATCAGTGAAGCGAGAGGATTGGTTTCCCCCCTACATTGGGTGAAGAGGAGCTCAGTGCTAACAGCTGCAGGTTGATGTAATTAACTAACTTCCATAGGAAATGCTCGGTGTACATTTTAGAAACCCGTCAGATGGGGTATTCCTCATTGATATCAGCTTTTAACGGGAGAAGGGCTCAGAATTGTATCACAGCTGCAGTACTTTTCTTTAAGGCAAGAAACGATTTAAATCAGAGAAAAATCTCACAGGATGCTAGATCCACTACTTTTTTCACCTGTTATTTTGACTTTATGGCCATTTTTTGTTGGTTTAATGGAGTGAATTAAAATATGACATTTCCCTCTATTCTTTCACATACAAAATCAGCATTTGTTAATTCAGGTTATGAAAATAATTGCAGTTTCCACAAAGTGAGTCTTAAAATACCACAATAGAAATGTATCCTATAGTATGTATCTTAAATTTTAGTTTATAATGACTGTATTAAAATGATATTATAAAGTTTTTCAAACAAATAGTGAATGGTTGTGCAAAATAAGACACTGAAATATGTTTTAAAGAATTGAAATCACAAATGTTGAATGAGAAAAATAGTTTCTGGGAATCTCTTTGCTAAACCAGGGCAATTTGGTTTATTGCTACCAAACTGATGAAGGAGGGACTGATTTAATAAGCTATAATATTTGTGTTTTTATGTCATCTCTGATATAACAGGATATAATGTATTTAAGACTGCACATCATCATTAAACCACATAATGATTGTTACACAGATAGAATAAGAAGTTTAATTTGTAGCTAAAGACTATTTTATTGATTGTATGGTTGCTATTGTGCTGTGCAGGAGGTAAGAAATATCCTGAGTAAGAAAGAGAATATGTTTTTTAAATACTTACAAAATCTATAGTTGAGTCACTCTCTATAAATGAGGCTTAATCCATGCAAATAAATTGTTTTAACCAGGGCCTGTGGCCTTAAGAATGACACTTGATGTATATGCTGTAGAAGGCTTGTAGAAGTTGTCCTTTTATTAGTTTATACTATGCACACAATATGTCCTTATCTAGCTTGCTGCATGCTCTAAAACAGGAAGCATAAAACCAAGACGGCACCAGGTGTGAATAAATAGTAAGAGTTAGGAGCTGGAGCTGACTCCACTGTGAATTCTCCCACTCACAGGTTCACAAGTTTCTTCCTGCAGGCTTCAGGATGAACAATCCTGGCTGAAATGTTCACAGGAAACTTTTTTTTTTAAGGAATATTTTTAGGTACTTGCTATTTGAAGAAACAAAGTCAAGGTGATTTAAGGGCCAGGCAAATATCCCTTAAAGACCTTTGTTATAATATAGCCCTTTTATCATATTTGAACGTATGCTCAGATGCCTGCAGAATTTCATGTTCCAGTCAGGGAAGAGCAAGCTATTTTTAAAGGACATGTGCTTCAGTACACAAATAGGGTAATAAGTAAGACCAACAAGTGTGCATTCAGGCTAGATGTATAAGAAGGTAAGAGGCGACACAGCCACACCATATGAGAATAGTGCTGGGTGGAAACAAGCCCGGGCTAATGGAGAGCCTTGCCTTCTCTCTTCTAGAAAAAAATTGAACTCAGATTAGTAAATAGTGCTGCACTGTAGGAGAGACAAGTATTTGATAGGTCTTTGCTTTATGTGAAGCTTACAGTGGGCCTAGGCTTACCCTGGCAAAATTATTACAGAACAAGAAAGACTTTGCAATAAAGAGCAACAGAAAGAAGTAATGCAGAGCTACAAATCCTTTCTTTAGGGGATATATGTATACATTGTAGGGAAAACATAAAAGATCAGCCTTCATGCCCTACAGACCACAGTTAATATTGATGTTTGTGGCAGTTTTTCCTTAAATCGTTCCAGAAAACAAATAATTACTAATGATGAATTTATAGTTGGAGATATTATATTGTAGTGGTTCTCATGATGGGGGATCTGCTTTGAAAGACACTACCAAAGAGTGGCATTTCGGTGAATAAAAAGACTGGGGAATAGAAAAGCTCTAACTGAAGCAATAGTTAGAATACTGTCAACACCAAATTACAACTGCTTTGTGCTGTGAATTCCTTTCTGCAGGCTGCAGGATGAATGATCCGGGTTGAAACACACACCATACACTGCAGAACTGAGACCAGGACCCATGGGCTTTCTCCTGCTGGCCCCTCTCAGATATTCCAGTTGGTGTTGCTAGCTTTACAGTCTCCATGGGCCTGTTTACCTTGGTAATTTGCACCTGATGCATTTATATGGGTAATTTTTTTTTCTCCCTGGAATCCTGGGATCTCATTTATTCACTAGTGCAATAAAGTGGTGGAGTGAAAATCCCTCCCTAAAGCAAGGAGAGGAAGAATTGTTTAGGGAAAATAGCAACCCTGCTAACTGTGGCTCTAATTAAAACACCAAAAGAAGACTTGTTCCTGTTTAGAGGTTGGCTAATGCCTGTATCTCTGTGCACATATAGGCCAATGCCAGTCCATCTGTGGGCATCGCTGCTAACTTACTACCTCTTTAAAAAAATCCAGTGTCAATGTGTTTTTGTTTCAAAACAAAACAATAACGGCTCTAGGATGGAAACACAAGATCTCTTTGGCCACAGCTTGCAAAAACCATGCTTGGTAGTATGTGCATGTAGGGAAAATTACTTTGAATAACAAAAGCACAAACAAGAACTAATAGAATAATAAGCAATTAAGGTGGATTAACAACAGTTGCTGAATTCCAGCTGTTGGCTGCAGATGCAGGTTCTTGAATTCAAACTAGTTGCAACCTGTTGTCATTCAAAACAGAAAGGGGGAGGAGTATATCCCTGGCAGGCCCATAGTAGGGCAGCTTTGTTGTTGTGCATTGTGAGAGATTTAAGTATTGAGGGTATGTTTTACTTTCTACTGATTTTTTTTTTAAATGTACATCTTTCTTCTGTTATTTTGATTTCTTCCTATATGTGTTTGTGTCTTTTTTTTTTTATTTAGAATGACTAACCATAATCTATGTGCTTGCTATTTGGTTATGGTGTATTGAAAAAGGGGGAGAGAGCAAAGCAGGTGTCTGTTTCCAGTGAAAAAGTAGATCTCATCGTAAAAGCAATCAAAGACTTCTTTTGGCTGATGTACACACACACACACACACACACACACACATTATATAAAATCATAGGCCTCAGTGACACAACCTGAGGAAACTGTATGAACAGGTAATTTACAGGGTAATTACCATATGTAGTCTATCCCCTGCAGCCTTATCACAGTGTGTACGTTGGCATCAAACCTACCTCCTTGGAAGGTCTCATTATTAGTATTCAGGAATAGTCCCTCTAACAATATTGGCCAGAGGTCTGAGGTGCAGGGCCAGCTTTGTGGCATTTAACCTGTGCTGTCATACAGAACCCTGAACTCAGAAGGGCCCTATATGTGGCTTAAGGCTCTGCTGTCACTGTCTCAAAATTCTTAATTTTATCTTTGAACTAGTGTTTTATCAATGGAGCATCTGCATGAGCAGTGTGATATGTTTGTTTGTCCATTGTGGCACTATCTGCATATCACATTCATGGTGTTCCACAAATACAGAATTCTGGTAGACTATGGTGTGCTGGGGTCCAGAGAGGCTTCAGGGGGGTAGAAAGTAGTGCGCTATGGAAGCTATCTGTTCCTGTGGTGTGTTGGTATAATATGCATGGATCAAAAAGTAAAATTTGTAAATTGAGTTAGTTTTGTGCAGTGTTTCCACTGCCCTAGTAAGAATGAAATAAATATACATTTATGAGCTATGAAAACAAGATTGTGCCATATTATTCCACATATAAGTTAAATGCTTTTATATTTGCATTTAAACTGTCATTGTACCATATAAAGATAAATGGTAGCGGGCTTGTTGGCTCATGCCTGTAATCCCAGCACTTTGGGAGGCTCAGGCAGGCAGATCACTTGAGGTCAGGAGTTCAAGACCAGCCTGGCCAACATGGTGAAACCCCATCTCTACTAAAAATACAAAAATTATCTGGGCATATGCCTGTAATCCCAGCTGCTCGGGAGTCTGAGGCAGGAGAATCGCTTGAACTTGAGAGGCAGAGGCTGCGGTGAGCTGAGATCACAACACTGCACTCCACCCTGGGCAACAGATCAAGATTCTGTCTCAAAAAAGTAAAATAAAATAAAATAAAAATAAAGATAAATGGTAACCTTCATGCTAATAATTAAATGTTTTAGTTTTCCTTTGTTCAGAATGACATTAAATAGCAAATAAAAAATATCATGAGAAATTGAGAGATCGTGGAAGAAAGGAAAAAGCTTTATATTTTAGTGTTCTTAATGGCACTGTTTTTCTCTTGCTTTTTGAGCAAGAAGTCCTACATTGTCATTTTGCACTGTGCCTTGCGTGTTATGTAATGGGCCCGGCAGAGGTGGTCTATAGCCTCAGAATTATCTGGAACAAACTGAAGAGGTTGCTAAGATTTCCCAGTGCTCCCTAGGTAGTCGTGTGCTCTCTTTAGAGCTTTAGCTGATGCAAACCAGACAGGCTCATATGTAATCAGATCCCACCACATTTCAAAGTTTCTACCTATTCAAAGAACCTTTCCTAGCTTTTATGTCTTAGGCAGCCCATCTTTTCATGACTGTATTTCTGCAGTATTATTTCTCCATGTGAGGGTCCTTTTACCTTCTAGATGTGGTTAGCAAAAGTAGTAATTTTATACCAACACAGTTACATAAAATAGCCTCCCTGCCCAAGCCTCTGCCTCTGACCCTCTCCTAATTTTTTGTTTTCAGCAGAATATGAATCTGTTCCTACAAATGAGTTAGGAGATATAAGTGTGTTGATTTATTTGTCCTCATGAACATCAGTAATTTTTTATAAAAGGTCACCTGCTACTACAGATAGCAAAGCAAAGTCAACTAATGTTTTGCTTATGAAACCGTGGCAACTTACTAACCAGCTTCTAGGACCAAATTGTCTTAATAAATGGAAGCAACCTCAGGGAGCTGGTTCTGAAACTATAGGTGCCTACTTTGGGACAATGGGAATGCTTGTCGGGAGGAGGGCAGGTGGTGAGCTATGCCAAAGGAGTCCAGGGGACATTGTCCCCATTAGCATAAAGCCAAGACTCTAAATGGGATATGACTTTCTCCTAGGAACCCAACACATGGACTGTCTACTTGATATTTTCTTTAAAACACTTTGTCTCATTCAGGGAGATTATGGCCTAGTCCGAAGGAGGAGAAGCCAAAAGCCCTGCTGCATCTGGGTTTAGTCGTACTTTTGCTGACCCACGTTTCTTCAGCATGTCCCTCCCTAGGAATGGGTCATCCGCTAATGGAAGTTGCACTTATTCTTTAAGTGCACTTTATTGCTTAGCCAGCCCCAACAGATAGCATCAGTTGTTGTCTGGGGTAGAGTTGGCAACATTTTCCCACAAAAGGCACCTTTGCGTATTCTGCTACAAACCCGTGTCAGTGAAAGCAGGAAGGAGGAGAGGAGTAGGACCTACTCAACATGTAGGTAGGGTTGTGATAAGGCACTTCACAATCCCCCCTACAGGCCAAATGCTTATCCTCTGTGGAAACACAAGCACCCTGAACTGGAATAACTTGACATTACCTCTCAGAAACATGGGATGAACCAGACCCTCTAATCTTGTCTGTAGCAAAGAGATTCTGGGTAGCTGTTTTGTTTTGCTTCTTTTTTTTTTTTTTTTGAGACAGAATTTCACTCTTACTGTCCAGGCTGGAGTACAATGGTGTGATCTCAGCTCACTGCACCTGCCTCCTGGATTCAAGCACTTCTCCTGCCTCAGCCTCCTGAGTAGCTGGGAGTACAGGCACTGGCCACCATGCCCAGCTAATTTTTGTATTATTTTAGTAGAGACAGGGTTTTACCATGTTGGCCAAGCTGGTCTCAAACTACTGACCTCAAGTGATCCATCTACCTCAACCTCCCAAAGTCCTGGGATTATAGGCATGAGCCACTGTGCTCAAACTACTTTAAGTAATTTTGGGGAAATTGGGTTGGCATTAGAGGAAGGACAGAACAAAGAGACCTGGACAAGCAACAAGGAGGTAGATTTCTTGATTTCATCTGAGGCCAGTACAGGTGGTGGCTAAAGCTTTCCTCCTGCTTTTGACTACAGAAACTACCTGTTCCTGACAGGCTGTTCTGGAGTCCACTTCCAGGCAAACTAGGCCCAACAAGCCAGGCAACACCAGGCCTATAACCATTTCATCTCATAGGCCATGGGTGTTAGAAGATCCCGACTTCCAGGGATGCTTGGAAGTGTATTTTTAATGTGGTTAAATTTGTTTTTTTACTCCTTTTTTGGCAGAGAGGAGGTGCCAAGGAGTTTCAGACTGCTCGAGGACATGGTGTTATTTTTCATACTTCCTCAGGTCCCCCTCAGATATCTTACACTAGAATTTGCATACTCTGTGAATTCAGTAGATATTTACTAAAAATGAATAATGTTAAAAGTTTAAGAATTCATGTATGCTTGCTGCCTGAGCCAGTGACATAATAAAAAATATTGGGGAAAAACTGTAGAAGTTGTTTTATATTTGATTTCTGCTCATTTTAGGAGAATTAAACTCATTGCAAAGTAGGGTTTAGGATGTAGACTCTGGAGACAGCCTGCCTCCGTTTCAGCCTCCACGTGGACACTAACAGGCAGTGTACACTTGGGTAAGTGCCTGTGCCTGTTTCCTCATCTGTGACATGTGGATAATAACTGTATAAACCTATAGGGTTCTCGTGAATATTAAATGATGGACTATGCCAATGTTCAATACATATACACTATTGATAATACTCTGAAGGCAAAGTGTATCAGTTGTGGCCAAGAGAGTTAGAAAAAAGAGTCTGCAGCTCTTTATAAACTTGTGTAGGTAGTTATTGAAGTTAACCTGTTTGCCCATGAAACTTCCTTAAAAGTACATGTTAGTATTCTCCTGCCACTTAAGAGTTTACAAATCTAAGTAAGTACAGTGTAAATGCTGGACTTTGGTTTTCCAGAGGCATTGGAGCTGTGGTATTTTGGCAACTTTTTCTTTTCTGAAAAAACAGGCTGGTAGGAACAGTGACTATTGGTAGAGCCTAGCTAAAGAGAAGGAAGGTGTGGGAAACACTGCAATTAGCTCACACATTCAGCAGTCTGGGTCCTTTAACTTTTCTGATCAGTAATTCACTCAGATAACAACTCTGGAGATAAAATACTCCTTAGGGTTGGCTAAAGGGAGGGAGAACAAGGGTTTTATTGGTCTCTAACTCCTATTTACCAAAAAATATTTGGTTGTAAAAGATTAAAAAAAAAATTGATGTTTGCTCTAGAAAATGAACAAATGAAAAGAATTATTCCAGAGCAGCATTATGTAACAAATAGGATATACTTCCTTTTCCCTAGGTGGTGGCTTCAAATAATAATAAAATAATAATTTACTTTTTAAGCATTTTTGGCCTCTTACTGAAAATATCTTAGAAGAACAGACCTTAAGGATGATTTTTTTGTTGTTGTTGTTGTTTTATGAGGCAGAGCCTCTCTCTGTCCCCCAGGCTGGAGTACATTGGCACGATCTCTGCTCACTGCAACCTCCGCCTCCTAGGTTCAAACGATTCTCCTACCTCAGCCTCCTGAGTAGCTGAGATTACAGGTGCCCGCCACCACGCACAGCTAATTTTTGTATTTTTAATAGAGATGTTGGCCAAGGTGGTCTTGAACTCCTGACCACAGGTGATCGATCCACTGGCCTAAGCCTCCCAAAGTGCTGGGATTACAGGTGTGATCCACTGTGCCTGGCCAGGGATGATTTTCTTTCAGAGTAAAATTGAGAGGCCTAAGGTATCCTTAATTTTGTTAAAGTTCTAGTGGCTTCTTTCTCTGCCTGTGAGAGTGACTGAGGTGAGGAAAAACAAAAAAAAACCACACATTCCTGAAGCTTAAGTCATACTAAAGAGAATGAGATGATTACAACTGATAAATGAAATAATGTGTATTTACTTAAATGCTGAACATTTGTCAAGTATACCTTAGAGAGAAAAATAACATGCTTTCCTTTAAAAACACATTATCTATTTTTTAAACTCACTAACTTTTATAATGTCAAAGTAGGTAATGATCTTTCTAGCTGAATAATAATCATAATAGAAGGATGACATATAACTGTTTCTTAACAGTGTCCAGGTGCAGTGTTTTAGATATAAAATCTTTGAAGCATTTTTCCAAAATCTATTATGAATATTGGTTTTTTTTTAAGGGTTGGATTTTTAAAAAGTATTTGTAACTTTATAAGACTGGGTAATTTTTTAAAACATGGTTTAGGAACATTTATAGGTGTTTTGCTTTTATTTATTCTTTTAAAATTACATTTTTAGGCCAGGCACGGTGGCTCATGCCTGTAATTCCAACACTTTGGGAGGCAGAGGTGAGTAGATCACTTGAGGCCAGGAGTTTGAGACCAGCCTGGCCAACATGGTGAAACCCTGTCTCAAACAAAAATACAAAAATTAGTCAGGCGTAGTGGCACGCACCTATAATCCTAGCTACTCAGGAGGCTGAGATACAAGAATCCCTTGATCCCTGGAGCTGGAGGTTGCAGCGAGCTGAGATTGCACTACTGCACTCTACCCTGGGTGACAGGGTGAGGCTCTGTCTCAAAAAATAAATAAGTTAAATTAAAATTTTAGCATTTGAGTGTATAATACATGTACATGATACAAAACTGAAAAGCTGTAAAAGGGTATACAGTGAAAAACATGTCTTCTTCTCACTCCTATTTTCTAACTATTTAGTTCCCCTCTTAAGAGGCAATCTTTGCACATAGATTTTGTGGATACACCTATAAAGTCATAAAAATTTCGGACTTTCCCTATTCCAGTCACCAAGAAAAAAGAACACAGTGGAAGCCCTCTATATCGCCATTGAGAAAATGCTAGAATTAAGAGTTCTGCTGCCTGAAGCATACACCATGTTATAATTTTTAATGTGCCCAGAGGTGCAAACTTGTCCTTTATCCATTACCTTGGAGGCTGTTTGGCCAGACCATGGAAAAACTAGCCTGTGTCTTGTCCCCAGTGATGACAAAGCCAAGAGTCTCTGAATATTTTATTACAGAATTCTGATAACACATGTGCTCTCTAATTCATAAATCACTTCATGTCACAATGTAGCTTGAATGAGAATAAATGTAAAATGTGTTCCTAACCCTTAAGCAAGTATGGAGCCCTGTTTGCTGTCTGGGAGCTGGGTTTCAAGATTATTGAAAGTAAAAGAGTTAATGAAACTTCATCCTGTTTTTAAATGTATAATGAGCAGCATCTCTGCAAGATACCATAATTAATACTGCCCTAATGATTAAGATCATGTCCTGTTAGAGTTTGTGTAACCAGGATTGATACTGAGGTGCTTTTCCCCACTGGATGGTGACACAGCAACTAAAGAGGAATCTGAGTAGCCGCTGTAAGGCACTGGTCCTGACGGTGCACATGCAGACATCTTTAACTACATCGGTGTCCTTTACCTATGCAGTGACAAGCATAAATCAGCGGTTAGTGTTCCCTGCCAAAGGAACTCCCATGTCAGGTAAACTTTGGAGTGCAGGTGGTGGACTGCCCTGTACTGCCCTGAAAGGTGAGGGTGAAGCTTTCACCACCTCACTGGCAGGCCTGCATCTAAGTGCCGCAGGGTGAGGATGCAAGAGATGCTTGACTTCTTTTGAAATGATTGATTTGATGGTTCTTTTCTGGAAAAAGTCATGCAATTCAGGGAGACAGAATAATTGTTTAACTGAAAGCATGGGTGACATGGGTTAAAAGCAATAGGTAGGCATGGGGACATGCACCTGTAGTCTCAGCTACTTGGGAGGCTGAGGCAGGAGGATCCCTTGAGCTAGGGAGTTGGAGTCTAACCTGGGCACCATAGGAAGATCAGGTCTTTAAAACAAATGAATAAATAAATAAACAAATAAATGGCATAGTGTGAAGCAGGTTCACTATGCACTAGTTACCAACTTGTCTGAGTCTAGTGAGACAGAACACCCAAGCATACAAGTTACACAAAGCAGGTTTGTTATCTATAGATAGGCATCAAGGAATAACATAATCCTAGCATTAATTGCTAGTTAGCTGGTCCCCCATGGTTCAAGAAAGCTGCCCAGGGAGGATGGAATCTTGTCCCTACATGCCCCACTTGTACTCCAGCTGAGGGACCCTGGAGAACTACCCACCCTGGGTTTTATACCCTGAGTCACGAGATCTGCTGGGCTAAAGTGTTGAAGGACATCCTGTTCTGGGGAGACGAACTAAGTCCGGCTGTTCCAGCCAGGTCCCCTCTTATCTCAGGATGTTGCAATTCTAGTACATTGTACAGTTATTCTTGAGAGCTACAAATAAGAAAGAGCATAACTGAGTCAGTGCAAGGCCACCCAGAGAACTTTCCTGTACATAATCCTTGCTATAGATATGTTCTTTTTCTCACTTTGCCACAAATAAATGACATGAAAAACTGATAATGTTCAATGGCAGGAATGAAACATCAGTGTTAGATCTTGGTATGGAGGTAGGTGGGGTCAAGTCAACCATGAAATGCTCAGAAGCTTTAGGGTCCAATGAAGGCACCTGAGGTTCCAGGTACCTCCAGTACTTAAAAATATTGGAATAATACTTTTTTAGGTATGATTTTAACATTAACCCACAGAAAATTTAAATCTGTTAAGTTCTGTTTAAATTTTGTCTGGTCCAGTCTGGGTGCAGTGACTCACACCTGTAATCCCAGCACTTTGGGAGGCCAAGGCAGGCAGATCACCTGAGGACAGGAGTTTGAGACCAGCCTAGCCAAGTTGGTGAAACCCTGACTCTACTAAAAATACAAAAATTAGCCAGTTGTGGTGGCGCATGCCTGTAATCCCAGCAACTCAAGAGGCTGAGACAGAAGAATCACTTGAACCCAGGAGGCGGAGGTTGCATTGAGCTAAGGTTGCCCCACTGTACTCCAGCCTGGGCGACAGAGCAAGACTCTGTCTAAGTAAATAAATAAATTTGTCTAGTCCAATACATGCGTTTGCTATAGATTAAATGACGTATTGTAATGATGGTCATCGTTAAGTTGTTGATAACCTATTATGTATACCTTGAATTTCAAATCCGTATTTTATTTTGGGAGATGTAACACTGAATCCCTCAGGTTCAGGCTTTGGACAATAACTTAAAAGAGACTTTTTTGTGGCCGGGTACGGTGGCTCACGCTTTAATCCCAGCACTTTGGGAGACAGAGGTGGGTGGATCACGAGGTCAGGAGATTGAGACCAGCCTGGCCAACATGGTGAAACCCCGTCGCTACTAAAAATATGAAAAATTAGCCAGGAGTAGTGGTGCGTACCTGTAATCCCAGCTACTCAGGAGGCTGAGGCAGGAGAATCCCTTGAACCCAGGAGGTGGAGGTTGCAGAGAGCCGAGATGGCACCATTGCACTAGAGCCTGGGCTACAGAGCAAGACTTCATCTTGAAAAAGAAAAAAAAAAATAAGAGTTTTTTGTTTTGTTTTGTCTTTCATTCTTAATGTTTCTTTTATGGGTATGATTTCCCTAATGCATGTGTCAGGGGGGCGGTTCTCAAGAAATGAGTCATAATAAAGTCCTGGTATAGTTTCTGAATGGAGTGCTCTTTTTAACTTGGGATTTATAAAATAATTAGTGCCTGTAGGATTCCATGCTGACAGCTGGAGCATTAAAAAGGATACTTGAACAAGAGGAAGACCCTGCAAATCCTTTCTGATAGAGAATAACTAGAGCTATCTGGGAAACTCAAAGCAGAAGTCCAGCACATCATTCCTTCACTTCACTCACCGTCTTTGACTTTGGGGATTAATGTGGAACAGACAATAATCTAAATAGATTTGAATAAACTTTGGAAACATTGCCTTGTACAATGTAAGAAATTTACTAAAATAAAATCAATGAGTGAGTGAATCAATCAATCAAACAATAAAAATTTAAGCCAAAAGATGGGGAATACAATTTGTATACAGCGTTAGTATTTCTAGCTGCTTATAGCTCTAGTATATTTTTTTGTTGTTGTCTCCCACACAGGACTCATCTACTCCCTGAGAAAAGCAAATCTTCCTCCCAAAATTTGCGTTTTAAATATACCACCATTTTTCCAGGACCCCAGGCTCAAAACATTAATTTATGTTAGAGACCCTAAAGGCTGCTGACTGAACTATTAGACTGTCTTAGATTTCTGTTTCCACATTTCCATAGGCAACACCTCCCCCCACCGCTTTAAATCCATTTCCCATGTAATGTTGGATATAATACAGTAGTCTGCTAGCTGGTCTATCCAGCCTCATCGTATAGGGAGTAATCTTTATAAAATTCAGCAAATATTTGTTGGCATCTGTTATACAAACACTGTGCTTGTTGCTATAGGGGATACAAATATGATTAGGACACAACCCCTGTTTTCAAGGAGCTTTACAGTCCAAGGGGGAATAAGATTGGCACAAACATAGCTGACATTCAAGGCATAAGGTGCTACAGGGCTTAAACAAAATTATTTTCATTTTGCTGTTCATGAAGTTATCATGATTCCCTATCACCTTTTGGATTAAATGAAAAATTCTCCCTCTTTGTAATTTGACATCATGCTAACTGTTTACATTTACATTTTGCTTCTATCCAACAATCCTCTACTCTGCTCCTGTCATCTCCTAATACCTTCATGAACACATCCATCCATCCACATATTCCTTCTTTCCTTTATTCATTCATTATTTCTGCACATACTAACTGCTTGTCAGAGACTTTACTAGGTACTCTGGGGGAAACAAAAGTGAATCACTCACTGCCTTGAGCAACTTGCTATCCACTGGAAGGGGATAAACAAAGTTTTCAAGGGAACAGTTTTATAGCAATGCACAAAGTGCTGAGGGAGGGGAGAGGAGCTGGAGGCCTCACAGAGAAAGTGAATCTTGCCAGAAGTTGATTACGTTTTCATGGGGAGAAGAGGGAGTGGGGACCATTACAGGCAGAGCAGCTCATTGGCAGTTCTTGGAGGCAGAGCAGAATGTGGCTCAATCAGAGTGCTGGCGGCAGGAGTACAGAACGGGAGCTCGTGGGCAAAAATAACACTGGGAAACAGAGCCAGATACCGTGGGCCTTGACCCTATGCTAAGGAGGTTGTTCTTTATCTTTTTGTACCAGGAAAATCCATCTGAAGTTCAAAAAGATAGGTGAACAGATGTAGGTCTTAGAATGTTCTGGTGGCAATGTGGAGTATTTGATTGAGAGATAGTGGAGGCAGACAAGTCAGAGTGTTGGAATATTCTCAGCCAAAGGGGGAAGGAAACTAAAGTATAAATACATTGAGGAGATCCTAAAATTCTTTAAAGAGTAACTTTCTCTAGGTCCTCCCTGCCTTGATATCTGTATTTGTCAGGACAGAATATATTGTGCTGCAGTAACAAACAGCCCCAGGATCTCAGGGGTTTGACAGTGTATTAAAGCAGCTAACTATTATCTGTGTGTGTCTCAACGATAGAGGCCTCTTCAGTCTTGTGGTTTTGTCATCTCAACACAAACCACCACATAAGAGAACACTGACGAGTCTTGCTTCAGCCTGTAAGTGACTCATGTTCCTTCTGCCCACAGCTCTGCCTAACTCTAAGGTAGTAGAGAGGTATAATACTCATCATACGCCCAGAAGAAGGAAGTTAGATACGGGTGAACTCTAGAAATCCCTACCATTTCATAAACGGATGTCTCTCTGTCTTCTTTTATAGCCTCAGGATTTCCATAAATTACCTGAACTACTCTTACTATTTAGTTATGCAATTTTTTTAGAATTATCATCATAAGTTCTTTCTTATGGTTGTGTCTCGTTTCTGTAGCTACTTGAACCTGATTGGGTTGTGTCTTCCGTATCTCTTAGCTTTTAAAGTCCCTCACCAGTCCTAATCCTGAAGGAGAAGCCAGCAGGCTAACTAAGCGCCTGTGAATATACATAGGGCTGAATTTGGCAGTGTGGCGTTTTTTCTAGAAGGGCCTGGGTGCTCTTTCATGCACGCTCAGGAATCATCTGATTTGTTTTTTCTTTTGTTTGCTATTTCATGTCCATCAAGTGACTGGAATTTTGAGTTAAAATGAATCAATAAGGATTGGGCTCTGTTTTACTGTAACGCCTTTAATGTCATTTCGTCTGTGAGACCCTCATTTCTCGTCTCAGCCTAGTGAAAATTGCACGTTTACCCTCAATATGACATTGCCTTGGCACATTTGAATCTGAAAGTTTAAGGGCATCTAAATATGTCATGCTCGCTTCAGTGTCCAGTTAGCGAGGTTCAATAGAAAACAAATCAATTGTCATCCCCTGTTGAAAATAAGCACACAAAGATCTAGCTTAAAAAACGAACATTGCAAAAGGAATTCATACACAGTAGAAGGTGAGGTCGAGACCCGTGGAGAACTTTATCTGAGACAGTGTTTGTTTACCTAGAGTGAACATTTCATCCTTTCTTGGTCAATCTCTTTGACTTTTTCTTTCCTACTAAGCCTGACTTTTAAAATAAGTGAGAGTCAGTGAAGCAAACCCCAGTTCCGATTAGTTCCCCACAGTATAAAGACAGAATAAGTGAGTATCTCTAGCTTTTGAACATAATCCATAGGAAGTAGGTTTGACAATAATTATTTCTGGTCCAGCGCAGAAAGCTAACAGATCAATTCACTCTTTCTCAAGAACCGATTCTACCACAAACATTTTCTGCCACAGGAGAGAGAGAGAGAGAGAGAGATAGGAGGGGGAGGGGAGAGGGGAGAAGGGAGAGGAGAGAGGGAGAGGGGAGAGAGGAGAGAGAGATTAATTCAGTAGTAACAGGACTTGCTGTTTGTCATCCCGAAAACTTGAAGCACTTACACTAGCACACCTCAGGGGGTTACTTGCTGGCTTCCACTTGTGCCTGAGAATTTGCTACTGTGAAATATGTGTCTAGTCTTGCTTTCTTTTTTACATTGAATTTGCATTTTAACGTTTTTCATTCTTCATAGCTAAGAGGGAACTTTCTTTTTTCTAGTCATTTCTACCTTGGGACTGCTGCAACTTGAAGTCTGGCTTAAATTGGACCATATAGTGCAGAGAAGAGTTGAGATGCAGAAAAGGGATTTGAATAGAAGCGCAAGGAAAAAGAACAGGACTGGGAATTCAAACCCTCCTCTTAGATTTGTATTTCCTGCCTTTTTTTTTTTCTTTTTAAAAAATTTGCTTTGTTTTTCAATTTTTCTCTGAAATTTCTTTATTTTTCTTTCATCTCTCCCATCTTCCATTTTTCTGATTCTTGTTTCGTTGTGGTACCTTTATTTTTAAGATGTATTTCTTTTTCTATAAATGCCTCAATTGGGTCATTACCATACCTGCTTGCAAACATTCCTCAACTCAGAAATCTCAAAAAAAAAATACAAAATCATAACCATCACAATTAATAGCTCCTCATCTTCCTTGTGCCCTACCTAGATACAGTATCTCACTTAATTCTTCACCACCGTCCTATTTAGTTAATTTGCCTGAGGTCCTACAGCTGGAAGGTGGCAGAGCTGAGTTTCCTAGTGGTCTTACTAACAGTGCCAGTGCTTTCAGAGTAAAATCTTGGGCAATTATACAATTTGTCTCATTGGCTCACATATCTTAAACTCAGAAGAATTCTCAAGAGACCATCTGGTGCCACTCTGGCTCTGATTAGTTCCTCTAATTCCAGTGTGCCAACATGCAAAACGTCTGTTGCAATGGATCCATTTAAATCTTCCATGTTAGTTCTGAATCAGATCCTCAAAGTGATTTGGCAGCTGTGCAGTAGGAAAGAAATTTCTCCATTGTTATCATTGCTGGAAACTGGCTGCTTCTTATGCTGACTCCATTAGTAGTAGGTGCAGTGGTTTGGAGAACCAGGTGCCCTCTCTCACTGTGGGCACCTACTCCATAATTCTCAGAAGACTCTAAACCATTAACCTTGGGAGAGAGCAGAGAGGGCTCCTGAGCTCAGCTTGATATAGATGCTGAAGGTGTTCAGCAGTTGCAGAGTTGCAGCTGTGTTACCTGTTTTGCACTAATTAGGAGTTACCATGAATCTATTTGACAATTAAGGACAGAGTGAACTTTAAGGCAGATTGGTACCATGGGACAGTAAACAGTTCTCAAGCAAGCAAAATGAAAGTTTGCACCAAGTCCTGTGTTTTACCAAGACTATAAAATTTCTTTAATAATGTGGATTCAAGTGTATAAATAAGTCTGAGGTAGGTTTCTGCCACCTGAAAAATGTCTCTCTCAGGGAGTAACTCTGCTCCAAATCCTTAGCAGTGCAAGTAGCTATGTGTGTGCAGCATCACCCACCAGATGAATAATAATTACTTCAACTCTAGCGTTAACCAGTTCTTGGATTTCAGTTTGACTCCACCCAATATGTATCCCATAGCATCCTAGCAGCTTAGCAACTAAATACCTTTCTAGAATCAGAAAGCACAAAAAGTTCAATTTCTCTGAAAAGTCATACTTGGGAGTGGTATTTTAAGATAAAACTTTTGTAGGTGAAGTATCCAGTTCTTCTTTACTTCCCTGACCGCCCCACTAATTTGTACACATGTGTATCTATTTCCGTTCACCTGGGTTTAGGTCACGAGTACTCTTAAATCATGTTCTTTTAGTAGGCTGTACAAATACCGGAGGGGAGATTTATTGGGGTTCTATGCTTCGAGGACCTGATGCTGAGTTTCAGGCAAGCGTGCCTTGTCATCGTGTAGAATCTGAGATGGAGACAGCAGCTGGAGTGTGACTTACAGCTAGGATTCGGGAAGATGTGTAGAGTTCAGGAAAAACCTGCATGCCATGTGGTGTCGTTGAAAACTGTAAATATAATTAAGCCAGGTGGATTCCATGACAACAAAGAGGATTAGGGCCTGGGTGGATCTGGTAGACCATTGAGACCTGTGTGAATAGATGTCAATTTATTTATATCCCCTCTCCCGAAGGGGGAAAAAAAACAACATAGTTTGATGTCTAAATGAAGTAATCTCTGGAAAGAAAAGGGAGATTATATTTGTTAAACTGTATAAAGAAATCAGAAGATAATATGGCTTTGTTCACAGTATTACATAAAGAAGATTAAAGACGAGGAACAAGCTGCTTAAACACTGTAAACTAATTAGTTCTACGAATTGTTTTCCCGAGGTTCATGAGATATGAAACATTGGCACCAGTGCGTGAAATACACTCTGCCTCAGTGCTCTTTTCAATTTATTTTTTTGTTATGTCATATGTATGTGTGTGTGTGTGTATATATATATATATATATATATATGAAGAGCAGTCAAAAAGAAAGAGGTTATAGAGAGATACCAAAGCCTATGGGATGATTGAGACTGACATTTTGTCATTTTAAGCCTGGTGTGGGGAAGGTCCTTCTCTAATATCCTGTATAAATACCAGCTTCATTTTCGCCATCACAGGCTACATTGCACAAATGATGTCATGACAAGGCCCAGAGGAATTCCTGTTGCTGCTCAGAGCACTCTGGCAGCTCCCAACGCAGCTAGGTCCAATCCAGCAGATGCGTCCTTAATTTGCATCGCAAGACCTGGGTCTTATATGAGAATAGGTAAGAAGGACTTGGAACAAGGGTGGGACCATGTGCCTGACAGACTTCTCATTCTCTAGTTCAAACAAACAAGAGATTTACTGTTTCCCTGTCTTAAAATGGACTAGAGAACCAGCCAATTCGGCTAGGTAGAGAACCAGCCAATTCGGCTTTTAGACTTAAAATAACAGATAAGTATATTTGCCTAATTTAAACAAAAATAACTTTTTTTTCTTTTTTTTTGAGAGGGGTCAACTCACTCTGTCACCCAGGCTGGAGAGCAGCGGCGTGGGCTCAGCTCACTGCACACTCTCTCTCCCAGGCTCAAGTGATCTTCCCACCTCAGCCTCTCCAAAAACTGGGACCACAGGCACGTGCCACCACACCCAACTATTTTTTTGTATTTTTAGTAGAAACAGGATTTCCCCGTCTTGCCCAGGCTGATCTTGAACTCCTGACCTCAAGCGATCCATGTGCCTTGGCCTCCCAAAGTGCTGGGATTACAGGCATGAGCCACTGTGTCCAGCATTTATTTTTATGTAGCACATTCTATCTTGTTCAAAAAGAAATGCCTTTAACTTAGAAGTGTATTATTACACAAGGCAGTGTGTGTTTTCTAATGTTTAGAGCTGTATTGTAATGAGAACTTATTGTAACCCTGACTCTATCATCTCTTTTCTGTTTCTTTTCTTTTCTTTCTTTCTTTCTTTCTTTTTTTTTTTTTTTTTTTTTTTTGAGAAAGAGTCTCACTCTGCTGCCCAGGATAGAGTGCAATGGCACAATCTTAGCTCACTGCAACCTGCACCTCCCAGGTTCAAGCAATTCTCCTGCCTCAGCCGTCTAAGTAACTGGAATTACAGGCGCCTGCCACCACGCCCAGCTAATTTTTGTATTTTTAGTAGAGACAGGTTTTCACCATGTTGGCCATGCTGGTCTTGAACTCCTGACCTTGTGATTCATGCACCTTGGCATCCAAAAGCGCTGGGATTGCAGGCGTGAGCCACTGCACCTGGCCTTCTTTTCAGTTTCTTTTCCTGCATTTATTGTTCAAAAACAGAGGACATCCTCACTTCCAACCATCAGCATTCCCAGATCTCCTGGTCAGAATGAATCACTACTTTCTCTGTATTCTTAGAGAACTACGTTTCAAAATAACCATCCTTTATTTTGTTTTAAAAACAAACTTCTTAGAGGAACACTTGCTATGATCTCCTTTTGCTGGATCCTGGCCCAGCCCGATGGAGAAGGCTGTCTCAGCAGTCACAGAAATATCAAATCTATTGAGTTTGGTTCTCATCCAGCCAGACTGTCTCCCCAACCCAGTCCTGTGTTCAATGCTGTAGCCTCTCTTCTCTCTCTTAAAACTCTCCTGAATACAGGAGAGCTGAGGGATTTTCTCATTTGCAGTTGACAATTCTCAGTCTGTATTTCTGGCTTTTGCCTCTTAGCAGGCGAGTCTAACTCCCTGTTGCTTGCTGCACGCCTCTTACTTTGTTTTGTTCACTGTTGTACCTCTGGATCCTAGAACAGTGCCTGCTATGTAACAGAGCTCAGTAAATCTATGCTGAATGAATTAAATTCATGAATGTCCCCTGCCAGGTCCTCATACTCCACAAGTCAGTGACCTACCTAACCTACTTCTTATTTATTCTCTCATTTAAGGCTCTTTGTTCAGACTTCTGTCATTTCCAAGTTCTCCTGCTCACTTCTAAGCAGTTGCCCACCCTGTGAGGCTTGCTTGCCCCCGGTGCTTGTTCCTTCCACTTCTCTTCACCCCCTGTACAAGGCCTTTGGACAAGCCCTCATTTTGTCTTTCTGGGATTGCTTTCCCTGACTTCTGTGCATTCCCAGCCCTGCTTATGGAGAGCTCCGTGAAGCACTTCTTTAAGGCATTGTTTGCTTTTTATGCACTTAAGAAAGGGAGCAGGTATTCACATAATAGGTGTATTGGATACCTCTCTTCTTTCACTAGGATGCTTCCGAGAACTGCGCCTGTGTCTTTAGTCTTGATATCCATGTAGTGCCTAAGCCAGCACTTTCCATGTAGCCTGGCGCATTATGTTTTAGGGACTTGAACTCTACCCTCTTTTACACTCTACCAGATATTATAGTTGATGCTATTTCTTGTGCCAGTTAATAAACAATTTCTTAGAAGCAGAGAGCATCTTTGATACATCTTTGTACCTCTTCACAGGGCAAGAAGTTGTAGTTAGATATTTCATTTTAAGTAAAAGTAATGACTATTGAATGGATAAAACTATAGACCGTTTTGGCAATACAGTGATTTATGGAAACTTTGAATTTGAGTATTAGTATACATTTCATTAGTATATAGCAATACATCGATTTATGGAAAATTTTAATTTGAGTATTAGCCCATATTTCATTAAATGTTCATATTAAAAAGTAATATGTTGGCTTTTCCCATTTTAACTAGAGCTTTGTGAATATGACTTTTTTTTGACTTATATAAGCAGGTACTTAGAGGTTTTAGCCATCACATTGTACAATTAAATCAGTACCATTTCAACTGAATTTTGGTATTTAATCTTTCTTTTTGAAAAAGAGTGATTTAGGAGAGAACAAGTATTGTACTCGGAATCTTCTTTCCTTTTTCTTGTTTTTAAAAATATACTGGTATGCATTTTTTCCATTACTTTAAGGTAGTGTAGCAAATTAAGACCATGAGCTCTGGAGCCAGAGTCTGAGACCCAATTTCTTCGTCAATGTGATAGGACAAATAATGATTGCTCTTCATCAGGACATTGTGAAGATTTGAGATAATACCTGAAAAACTCTTTGCAAAGTGCCTGGCACACACTCATTCAACTCCTTGTTAGGTAATATAGTATTCTTTTGTTTTAATTGGGATCGTATAGGGAGAGAGCTGTGCATTGGGTAGGAGAAGCCTCTGAATGAAAGTCTCATGGACTTTCTGGTTCCTTCTTGTTCATGAACAGCAGTGGCAGTGAGTGACTCCCTAGAAAACTTTCGTGTCTTGAGTAACCTCAAAACCCATAGCGACAGTAAATCACTTGTTGGCCTGAATAAGGATAGCTATAATTTAGGGGTTTTAAAATGTGTTTTCATTTATTGAGGTCAGTGCATTTGTGTCGAACAATTGAAACCTGACAAGAAAAATCAAGGGTAGCCTGGGCACTGCTCAATTATTACCCTGATCAGATTTTAATTAGCACCAGATGTAAGAGGAAGTGCTATTTTTATTATCTATTACCATGCACTTGCTTACATATTTACCCTGGGGTTAGAATTGTTTTATTAATTATTTTTGTTGGCAACTAAGACAGTATTTTGACTTCTGAATTGAAAATTGCCGACTTGTTTAAACGTGAATAACCATCATAAGAAATGAACAGTGCTGTTTACCAAGTGTGAACAAATCTCTACAAACTAGAGTAATTTATGGTTAAGATGAGGTCGTTAGCCTTAATTTTTATTCATAATGTCATCCCAGACTCTGTCATTTACAAATTATTTTTTCATCTAAATTAAAATTACTTTCTTAAATTGAGCCCTTTCAATCAGTATGAATGGTCAGCATGTCTTTGCATCTCTTTTAGTATAGTATACTTTCCTGATCTGTTGATTAGCAGTGCTTAATTGTATGTTTTTGGAGCAGGCTTAGAGAAGTATATAAAAACTTCCGTAAATAAAACAAAAAGTTTCATTTTAGAATGCAGACTAATAAAGTATGAACCAATCTAATGACAACAGTAAATAGAAGCATGAAAATAATTCAATCATTTTACAAAAATAATTAAATACTAAGGGATTTCTATTGGTTCCAGAAGTAAACTCAGGTGACCTTGTCCTATTTATTAAGACCAATGAGCTCTGCTTGGCATGTTTCTTCCTTTACCCCTGCTACTTCTCTGTATTTTTTACATGCTGTCTAGAAGTTTGCAACTTTCATGCTATATATTTTTTCCCATCTGACTTTTATGACTTCCCCCATAAAATGTATTGGTTGTCTGAGTCTCACAAATCCTAAACTACTTAATGGCTATGGCTGCATCCATTATGCTGCACTGTGTGTTTGTGTGTGTGCTCTCCTGACATCTGTGTAGGTATCTTCTGAAATTTACAAAACCTTTGTAACTAATCCCATAGGTTAACCTGAGCAGGGGCAGTGTTTATTGCTGCTAATTATAAAGAGGAAACCTTTGGGAAATAGGCCCTTTGTTAATGATAAATTTGAGCAAGCAACTAAACATTCCTGAATAATGCCGAGAATATTACTCACCTAGGTCTTTATGACTATGGATCTCCTGCCTGCCTTTACTTTCTCCATAGATGTCTGGCCACTGTGCTTGATGTGCATATTAATTGTTGGATCAGGAGGAGAAGCAGGGAGCTTTCTTTGGCAACAGGGTATATAACACAACAGCTTTGTAATGAGGCACATGTGGATTATTAGGTATGACATATAGTATTTCTGTCATGGCATTATATATGTGTCAGGGTTTTTGGTCAGACATTTTCCTTCCTAGGGCTTAAAAACCCTGCTCATGTATTTCAGTGGTTATCACTAAAAATGGCCAGAAATCCCACTGCTACCAATCAGTTATGCTACCTCTAAATATCAGCCCCTGATTGATAGCTTGTTAAAGTGAGTTTTAAAACCAGGGGGAACTCTCTTTAGAGTAGGTATGTATTTGATTTAGGGTATACTGATTTGCATAATTTAGCAAATAAAGTACTATATTGTTAAAGGTCTGGAGACATTTACTTTTACTTAACTTTAAAAAAAAAAATCATATATTGTGGCCTAGATTAGTCACATAAGAGCCACCCTGTAAAAAGGAAACAGTACAGATAAAAATTAGTCAAGAGAGCACAGTAGCCACACCTTGAGAAACCTTTCACCTTTGGCTTAGTTATTACTTTTAGGTCTACCCAAAAGAAGGAAGGATTATATAGAGAAATTAAAATAATATATTAATAACATGTATCCCCAGAAGTCACCTGAAAAATAAGGGAATAGGATAAATGTAATTGCCAGAGATCCTTTTGCAGTTACCAATACAATATAGACAATTTTCTAGAGCAGTAATACCTCCTGTTAGAAAGCCCTTTTCCAATATGCACTTTCTGCTTGTTCTAAATCACATATGCAACTTTAGGTCTAGATTTGTACCTTTAAACTGTCCAGAAAGATAAGAGTTTCTGTAGATATTATTCTATAGATTGTTTAATTCAATATTATGAATTACTTCATCTGTTTTAGTGGAAGAGAAAGTCTTAAATAGGTACATAAACATTCACATGTTAATATTTTTATTATGATTAGTATCTCTTATCTACACATGTACCTATTCCTTACATTTCTCTGTAGCTTTTTACCAAGCAAATTTTTTCTCTGTCTCTTGATAAGCCAGTAACCTCCCTTTTGAAACTGTGATGTTTCTTTTTTTGTTTTGGTTACTAGGAGGCTCAGCTGGCTTTTGTGTTGATTTGTCACACAGCCTGTCCTGTTCACTGTCACAGACCCAGCTGCACCTAGCACGTAGTGCTACAAATGCTCAGCAAATAGACGCTAAATCAGCAAATGTGTGACTTGAAATAGTTTTTCATTATAACTGATTTCCCATCCTCTTTATGTCTGGCTTTTTTGTTTGTTTGTTTTTAAGCTATATAAGGTGTAATGAGTTCATCTGTCTGATTCTGATTTGTGAACCACATCAAATCATTTCATCAAGGAGTCAGGGTATAGTAAACCTGAAAGGAATATGCCTCTGTTTTGTACACTGTGACAACATATTTGGATGTTCCTGGGTGTGAAAGAGAAAGAGAAAAATTAAACATTTTAAAGCCAGCTAAATGGACTAAGAATAAAGCATTTCTGTAGGGACTTCTGATACATAAAATTATAGGAATTGGACTTCATAGAAAGGTAATGAAATGTTTCTCCCAAAATTCTATCAGATACCCTCATTGAACTGGTCATTTTTGTTTATTTTATAGTTAACGAAACCAAAGGGATATATAGCAGGAATAGAAGGGTCTGTTTTGAATCTCTAAACAAGGC
>NW_022436941.1:33236395-33323895 GCF_009761245.1 Sapajus apella
TCTCAAAAAAAAAAAAAAAAAAAAAAAAAAAAAAAAAGAGGGAATATAGTTCTTTAAAAGCTTTCAAGCCATTGGTATCTTCCATCTTATGTTTTATAGATGTTCAAACTGTACCGTTTCAAACAGGTGCCATGCTGTGATAAACATGAACACAGTTTGAAATTCACTCTTGTAAAATATTTTGACATTAGGGATTTTTAAAGGATCTGGGAAGTGTTGATATGAATTAACAATCTCATTGCTTCAGAAACTGGTTATTTTGAGGCTGAAGTAGTGTCATCTGAGATAGAACAATCCAAAGGGTTTGCACTTTGGGGTGGTTCTCATGAAAAATATGTAATCAGATTGTGGATACCCTAGACAACTCTCCTTCTCTCTTAAGATGTATAAGTCTTATGCAAGATAAGAATGTTGCTGACATAGTCCTTGAGCAGCCTTCAAAATTATACTGGCTTTTCAGGCTCTGTTCCCCTTTAGCAATGCAGCAGATTGAAATAACTTCTGAAGCACTTTGAAAATATAGTGCTACTGAAAGCCTTAGAATCTCTTGACATTTTTCTCCCAGGATCCTCACCAGATCCTTTGATGTGGACAGCAGTGGCATTTTGTTTCTCTTGAGTTTCTTGGAAAGTTCATATAAACCACCATTCTCTCCCAAAACCCTTTACAGTTTTCTGTGCTACATTTTCATAGGACATTACCGAACACTACAAACCATCTGCCATTTCACACTTAGCTAGCTGAGGTCAGTGATACTGGTAGCTGGGTAAGTGTGAAGTGTATGAAATGATTAGCCATCTCACAAGGGTGGAGTTGCACTGGTGCCTGTTTGCAAAGCTCTTGTGTGTTAATCCACAAAGACAAATTAATTATTAACATTTAATACCATATAACTTACAGGGAGAAAAAAGGATTGTTTACTCACAGTGCTACTGTGACACCTTTGTTCAACAGGGAGTGTGTTACAAATGCCACAAGTAGTAACTTGAGGATACATCCTTTAACAGCTTATTAGTAGTCATTTCCCAGCCAAGTAAACATCTTAGCCCAGAAGTTTATTTAGTGAGGCACAATCATATTGTGGAAGCAGGAAGTAACCCCACATTGCTCAAACACTGTCTTAGCAGTGGGACAGAAACTGTTCTAATGACAGTGATCTTTATGTAAATTGTATAAGCCTTGAATGGTAGGAGCCTAGAGAGTTATGAGTCAACATAATTCATCCCTTCCCTTAGAATGGCTTTAAATAGTCATTCGTTTACATTGTCTTAGATCTTCAGGACTTCTTTTTATTAAATTAAATTTAATTTTTAAAAAATTTTATTTATTTTTTATTGCATTTTAGGTTTCGGGGTACATGTGAAGGATGTGCAAGATTGTTGCACAGGTACACACATGGCAGTGTGATTTGCTGCCTTCCTCCCCATCACCTATATCTGGCATTTTTCCCCATGCTATCTCTTCTCCTTGCTCCTTGCCTCTGGCAGATCAGCCAGCATCATTCTGGAACGTGGTGTCCTATTCCTAAAAAGATTTAACAACATTGAGGTAGTGTTTCTTGTATTAGCTAATATTTGATACCAACAGGCCTGACATCTTTTAACAAAGTTAGTGGCCTAAAGATACACTCTTCAACAGGATAAAGCCATCCCAAGATGCTATAGATAGGTGAATTGCAACTAAACCATTCCTCGTTGGTAATGCAGAGATGCAGGGTTGCATGTTAACACCTCCTTATGTTATATTAGTCATGCTTGGAGGAAAACTCAACAAGGGTTTCTGATCCTCTAGGAAATTTTTACATACTAAGTTTGAATTCAGACTGTCTGAAATCTTTGAAATCTCCATTGTGGCTATTCAGTGCTGATGACTATTTCTTAAAGTGGAAAACAATCTGTAAAATATTGTTGATAACTTGGCTGACTAAAAAGTGACAAAGACGTGGGTTCTTTGGAAAGGGATGCAAACTTTCATGGCTAATGCAGCCAAGCAGGTGCCTAAGTGAGAAAATCAGGCCTGGTGCACAAACTGGACGAATAATGACCTTGCTGAAAGAAGTGCTTGGTCATCCACTCCAGCAGAATATTTCTGTGTAAGAAGAATGTGGAGCCAATGGCATCTGGTCTTTCCATTTTTCAAGGGAAGGTAGTAACGTGTACTTTATTTGAAATCTCTGTTTTCTAACTGTTGGTTCAGATGATTCTGAAAACATTTTACTGGGTAAAACTCAAGTGTACAGGGCTGAAATGGATTCACAGGCCATCAGTTTACAGTCTGTCTTTTATGGAGATCTATGTCAAAAGCGTAATTGTGGTGTATTTGCTATGTGGATGTTAAAGCCAAATGAAAATCCAATTGTTAGTGAATTAGAACATCGGATCCTAACATGTTCTAGAGCTGGAAGAATGTGTCATGGTATGGTATCTGTTCCACACCAAATTGCAGAGTGTTAGGCTACCTGTATTTTCAGATTCCTTCTGCTCTGAGAATTGAATCTGTCGTAATCACATCGTGACTTTGGGCATAGTTCTGTTCGCCTCCCCAGTGACCTGCAGTTAACATTTAGACAAGACAGAATTTCTAGTAAGAATCTAGAGAAAAGAGCTTGTTTGTGACTGGTGAAGACACTTGGCTCTTCTTGGTATGTGTATGCAAAGTAGAATCAGTGGAATTCATTAGAAGCTGTCTGCTATCATGTTTAGGGATTTCAAGAATGATATCAACAAGGAGAATGAATAAAAGAAATATTTAAAGACCTAAACTCCACCAAAACCAGTAGACCCAGACTAAAAAAAAAAAACAGTCCTGGTGTGGCTTTTTAGAGTCAATATTTGAGTTAAATAGAGTGTAAGTTTCAGAGGCAAAGTTTCAGACAATGTCAGTTGTACAAAGGCTACAACTTCCAACATCAGATCTCCATCAGTAACAACATCATGGAAGAGGACAGACTTGTTTGCAGAAAAACAGTGGTTGGGGTCCCTGGAATGAGTGAGAGCAACCCCGGAGGTAAGGTATAGGTGAATGAAGAGTTCAAGCAGGTGCTGGGGGGAGGGAGATTGGGGGCTCCATTTACAGTGTTAAGATTCCTGCAGAGGCTAAGAATATCAAAGGTTTGTTCAAATATCCTTCAGCCTTTTCATCAGCTTGACATTTGCATCCCTTGGTCCTACCAGCTTTATTTCAGCAGTGAGTATGCTCAGATGACTGAGCCAGCTCACGTTACTGATCTCTATCTGTTTGTCATTCTAGCTCTCTTACCTCCCACATGAGTTGTACCTTTTTGGTGCAAATAAGCTGCCAGAACTGGCTTGGCTTGATCTCTGTGCTGCAGATGTCTCTAATTAACTTGATTGAGACAGGTCCATGGGATCCTGTTGCACAGTCTCACAAGTCCCACTGTCCTGGGAGGCACTATCACATCACCTGATGCGTGCCTTTTGCTAACGTCCTTTGGGCAAAGTTTATTAATGACTAAAGACTTCAAGTGCCCATAGTTTTAATATGAAAGCTGTGGAGTGATGGTTGCTAATTTGCAGCCAGGAATATAAGAATTATCTCAAGTTCTCATTTCAATTCTGAGTAGAAATCCCCAGAGACCTTTACTAACAACTTCTAGTGTTTTTAACATCCGAAGTGTTACAATTTTTATCATCACTAATACTATTAACATTATTATTTGTAGTAGCTGAGAGAAACATGGTCTTGACTCACTGCAAGTATAGACACTTACGATAAAAAATATTTGATGACTCCATCGTAACCTAGTGACAAAACTTGTAATAAAAGAAGTGTTTGGAAGTACTGGTTTGACTAGTTGTGAGATCTGCCAGATGTCTAATTACTGTAGGTTAAATGAGCCCCCAAGCATTGTAAAGAATGGATTTGTTTTTGTTTCCTTTAATACCCACATTTACTCTTGTTTTTCTGGAATAATAAATTATTCAATCAAACTTTATATTTGGTGTGTATGGTTTTGTGCATGTGTTTTCTATGAATATCTATAGCTTTTCAGAACTTTTGTATATCACTGCAGACTTAAGGCCATTTATTTGCACTCTTTGAAGCAATATAGCAGTTTCTAAAACATATGGATATGGATATAACTTACTAAATGTTAAAAGAAACAATAGGCAAATCTTCAACTACATATAAGAACTACTACATATGTAATAGCACTGCCTTTATTAGCCCTATGGCTGTAACACCTAGCTATGAAGGAGAATACTACATTATTTGATGTTTAAATTCGTTTTTCATTAGTTACCATTTACATGTGGATGGATCACCAAATACATCTTTTCGGCTGTTATGAATAATCACAATCCATGGTCTAGCATCACTAAGCAACATGGCCTTGCCATACCCATAATTTGCAAGTGGATTCACCTATTAGGAGAAGTAGTTCATTATCAGTTATCCATGCTACATTATCCAGTTGGAAGATTAACTGACTACCATAAATTTGTAGACCATGTGCCCCAAAATGAAGGATAAAGAGAAGATGGTGACATGATCCTTATCAATGCCAATGAATATGAAATGTTATTGGGACCATGTCCCAGATTTAGAAAAGATAGTCTCTATAACTGCACACTTCAAGTGTAATGATATCCTCAGTCCTGTGCGATATCAGAAAGGGAAGTGATCTTGGTAGGCTATGAAGGTAATGAAAGCTTATCAGAACTTAACTACTGAAGAAAGCCCAGGGGAGGAATGAGAGAATTAGAGGCAAAGGGGGAATCAACAGAGGCCTGAAGGTAGGAGTTTGCACAGCAGGTGAGAAGACCAGGTTACAGAACAGTCCTTTGAATTGAGGCTGGGTAGGTTTCTTGGTACCAAAATACGGAGGATATGAAGGACCAAGCACAAATTAGAATTGATTTTACAGAATAGAGATCATTGGGGTTCCTAACTGGGAAAAGGCTGATGAATTGGGAGGGAATAAAGGAGACCAGCTAGAAGGTAATTATACTAATCCACATAGGTGACAATAGTCCTGCGTGAGCCTGTGGTATTAGAATGGGTTCTGAGAGATCTCAGAAGGATATCAAGAAAGAAATCATCATAACTTGTTAGTAAATGGGTTTCTTTTAAGAAAAGGGATTTAAAAAGACATCTTTCTCTGATTTCATGTATTTTATTTTTATTTTTATTATTTTTTTGGAGAGATAAGGTCTTGCTATATTGCCTAGGCTGGTCTCGAACTCCTGGGCTCAAGTGATTCTCCTGACTCCACCTTGTCCTGATTTCATTTCATCATTCTTGTGGCCATGTCCACCGGAGAGTACGGAATAGAGAAGTGAAATTTTAAAAAGTTTAGTTTATCCGTTATCAGCAATGTTAATCTTTAAAATATTAAAGGGGAGAAGAATTTATGGATTGTTGAAGGACTGCTGAAATTAAGAGTTGATACAGAATTTAGAGGCACATTTTTACAACTTCCATCTATGCATCATTAGGATAAAACTTTAGCAATTGAGTGATTCTATCAGCTTCTCTGTTCAGTCCTCCAATTTCAATCAAATAAGACTGATACAGGCATTAATGGTTTATCCACTATTATACCATTCTCTCTGGTCAAGTCTCAATGCTGACATATATGATAATTGGAGATTAGTCATTTCCTTGAATATACTTCATCATCCTCAGAAGCCATACAATGATGATTGGGTGTCATTTGCTTTGGGTCCAGCTTGGAGGCTTAAAATAGCATCTCTGGCTATTCAGATAAACCTTATCAGGATCTGAGTGCTGGAGAGTAGCCTGAGAAGCAGTAAGTTAGTGTTCCCAGGACCCCCACTGTAGCTGTTTTTCAGGAGTAAAAGCAGACGGCGAGAGAGTGCCAGGTTTGGCACTTACAGGGTTATCATTACAGCAAAGGAGCGGCTCTCCAGCTGTAGGTGTGCATGTGAGTTTCAGAGCCCCTCCTAATGAATTTTAGACTGAGAATCTCATTCTCCTGGAACTATCACTTGAGAATCAGAGTAATTATTTCCTATTGCCCTTTGTGGAATACAGTTATAATTGCATTACTGTTAGCGGTGTTCGCATTAACACTTAATTGTTAATGTCCTCCTAATTTGGAGGAAATCATCACCTCTTCATATTTCATTGCTAGAAAGAGTTGTTAAAGAGAATAATTGAAGCTTCCAAATGGAGAAACAAGAAATGATGCTAGAATTCAGAAGTGGAATTATTTCTAATATTTGTGTGTGCATGTTTGTTTTCTTTAAGGTATTATAAGTCTACTTCCTTTTGAGGTTAAGCCACAATGCACAATCGTTCACTGGAAAGTAACAGGGATTCCTGTGGTGTGGAAACAGCTCTTGGGCTCATGGTTAAAAAAAAAAAAAAGAATGGGGAGGGTACAGTAACTTTCTCTCATAGCTGACATCCTGTTTGAGTGTTGAAAGACACATTAAGAAGAAAAGAAAGACACCACTGTGGCAAGGTCAGCCAGAAGGTGGTGGACTACAGGCCTTGACTTTCAGATGATTGTTAACTTCTTCCTTTACAATATACTGCACTGCCTGTTGTTAATAACCAAGCCATTCCTTGGCTTAGCTCCACAGCAGGAAACTGAAATATTTTGAGAAGTCTTTATTCAGGCTTGTAAAAAAAATAAGAAAGAAAAGAAAAAAGAAAGAGGAAATGCCAAAATTATATCAATCTTTGAATCTGTTAAGGGGAATATTGTTTAGGGCATTTGAGGATCTATTTTCTTTTGAATGTAGGATGCGCAAGTCTGTACCCTTGGTTTGGAACTTTCTTAGGGGCTGGAAAGTGTAATTGCAGTTGAGGAGCTCAGGGAACAGCTTCATGGATACTGAGCCCGGGCAGTCACATGGGACCCGGTGTTCAAAGGGCCTGGTATTTGATTTAATGTTGTGCTGCCACTGTCTTGAAATTTTTAATAATGTTTAAACAAAGGGTCCCCCCTGCATTTTTATTTTGCACTGGATTCTGCAAATTCTGCTTGGCACTTAGTTGGTCCTGCTAAGCATTCATTGCTAGTTGTAGCAGAATGTGGTTTAAATTTCACCAGGTGTGCTAGAATCAATATTCTCCTCCATCACCCATATGTAATTAAATTCTGTGCCCCTATCAACACATAAACTGGTTTGACAACAACATTTCAGACTTGTTCTTTTTAAAGCATGTCATTTAGTGAAGCAGCTGTATTTTCTTAATGCTTACATGATGCCAAATAACCTGTATGGCCTATTTTTTTTCCTTTTCAATTGCTTATATCACATGTAGCTGATAGGTCTCTTTAAGAAATTACAAAGAATTAATTAATGATTTTAGTTTCATGAGTTTTAATGTATGCTTTCAACCAAAAGAACTGCCCAAAATGGTAAGGTTTTGACACTTGCACACCCAGGAGCACATTCCTTAATTTCTAAGGCTGTGATTCTTTAGACCTGGGAGATTTCAAAAGCACCTCCAGGCTAGGAGTGCCTCCTTCTAAGGAAGGTCACCTGGCACCATTCAGTTCAGAATGGACCTTTCAAAGATTCCTGCTTAGCAGAGCTTGATTTCTTATCAACTTATGTCCTGACAAGTGAGGAACTGCACCATTCATTTTATTTTGCTCTGTGACTCATTAGCTTTATTTCTCATAAACACCCTTCCTTTCCAAGCACAATCTAAAAAGTTCTGTCATTAAAAGCAATTCTGTTTTTCCTGCCTAAGGGTGACTATTTTCAAGAAAATATTTGCATTTTGACAATGTGAGTCTTGCCTATTTAGAGCTATAAGGATAATTTCTTTTTTATTGGGTGATAAACTTTCCTTCTGAGAAAGCAAAGGACAGTCCAAATTTCTTCCCATTTTAAAAACTGTGATTTTGCATTTCTTTACTCATGTTTTAAAGCATATGTTGCATAACTCTGCTTTTAAAAAGAATGGTATACGGCTTTGTATGTTATCAGTGCTACAAAAACGTCAGTGGTATTGAGCATTAAACGAAGCGTGATCATGAAAACAGAACAAAATGCTGTGTTATATTTGAAAGTTTGGCTTTAAATGCTTCATCCCTATAGCTATAGTAGATTATGAATTTCCCATGAAAAACCCTAAGCCTGATTTTGATGTCCACATGTAGGTAGCCTATGTTTATTACCTTTTTCTGATTATTTTTGATTTGCTGTGCAAAGGAAAGGACCTTGGATAGTGGGTCATTGGTCCCTTTCCTGCTTCTGCCTGGGAAAGACAGCCTGGTAACATTTCCATGCCCTGCCTCTGAGTCTGCTGCCATTAGCACTCAGAGCTGGCTTTTCCTGCTGACTCTCACTCTTACATTTTACTTCTAGGTCAATAAAGCCCAAAGGTAAAGCTGCCTGATGAACAGCCTCTGAGACCGGATTTCTCAAACTTTGGTTATCCATGTGCCACCTTCACAGTTTTTGCCATGCGCACATGTCACCTATGCCAGAATTTACTTAATATTTTCCTTTCAAATCGATACTACTATATTTTACCTATTTTTTTCATGGAAACATTATAGCCTCTTTCTGAATGTTCCTTTGCTATGAATATACATATTATTGTCATAAGTAAGCCAACAAGGCTGAGATCCTGAAGCCTGCTCTCTCTCTCTCTCTATTGAAAAGAAAGATTAGCTAGTGTTAGAGAGGCATTAAAGACCTATTAGCACTATACTGAGACTTTTTGTTTCTTGACTGCTTGAGAGGATTCATAAAGATATACTTTTCTCATTACATCATTCATTGTGTGTTGATGCCATATCCACATATCACCTATAGTTCTCATCACACTGCTAGAGGTCTAGGCATTCACTTTAAAAGTACTACCCTGAGTGATGAGATTTGATAGATGCTGAGAGGGCCCCTCCACTTGTCATGTTGTCTGAAATTCCACCATTACAATCATTCCTTTAGATTTATATTTCGATTTTGTTCAGTAATTACCTATTTAAATGTAAATTACTCTGTAACCTCTTAGTAATCTTCTAAAGATTGGTTTTCCTTATTATTGAGACTAAGACTCCATCAAGGAAGAGAGGCTTGAAATCTGGACTGTGGAAGAATGAAATACTTTAGCCAAACCTAACCCTCTTCCCTATTAACTTAGGCTTGTTGTTTGTTCTTCAGTATAGCTTTTAGACCAGTATAGCATCTTCCATTTGCCCCAGCTCCTGCTGTCACACTTTCCACACATTGGAGTCAAATGCCAGTGCTTCTGGAACTCTTTCCTGATGGCCTACCCCAAACGCTGACACCTTCATGCATCTCACCTACCAGACTCACCACGCCAACTTACAGGCTAGGGATTTGTGAGCTCGCCTTATCTCCTCTTGTAGGCACTGAGTGAGTTGTGTGCAAACAGGAGTTCTGACTTCATTAGCTGTGACAGAAGTGGGAAAGGCGGATATCTCAGAGCAAGTTTCTCTAAGCCGATCTCACAAGAACATTCTTCATGCAACACAGCCGGGAAGGGTAGCATTCCATCCACCCAGATTTGGCCCGGTGACATCAACCTTGTTTTCTTCCTGTGTATGAATCATTAAAACAGGCAGACACTGAGGCTTGCTGAGGTGTGGGAGTGAAGAAGGGAATCTGGGAAAGAGAAACCTTTTCCAGCACTTCAGCTCTGGTGCCCGGCTCTGCTTGAGCTATCTTTCTCCAAGCCTAGGTGACTGGACAGGGAGGATGAAGTATTATCTCTGCAAAGCATAGCAGTGACTCAGCATTTAATACCTGCACTGTTGACACAGATTATGGCTTAACAAAACTTATGAGCTGTCTATTGTCTCTAAATCCACAGTGGTACTTTGGTGTCATGACAGAAGCTTTGGCAGTGCAAGGGCAGACTATTTTAGCAAAGGGCTGCATCTCTAAATAACTCAAGCACCATCTTTGGAATCATAGTGTAATGAAAAGTGCTTTGGAGTCACAGCACCTGGGGTTGGGTCCTAGCTCTGTGCTTAGGAGCAAGGTGACTTGATGTGAGTTAGTCTGCCTCCTCCTGCCCCTGGCCTTCTCCTGTGAGTGAGAGCTGATAACGAGATAGCAGTTTGATTTCACGTGGCTGGGTGTAGTGGGCAAGGCGGGCGGATGCAGAGCATACTGTACATGTCTGGTACCTGCAGTCTTGAAACCTGAGTTCGTTCCCTTTTTCTTTGTTTTTCAGTGAGGATCTCAGGTTTTATCCTGCTTGGATCATGTGTGTATTTTTGTGAGGACCCTTTTCCACCCCATGAAATACTAAGACACCATGGCAGTCCATTTAAAATAAGGGAACATCTCTGCAAGCAATCTGGCCTAGCCGGAGGTTGTGAACAAAGACTGTCACTATGATTGTATCCCTAGATTTCTTATGCTGCTGTGATGGATTTGCATGAGAATAAAACCTCTGGTAGTTATTTAACTACCTATTTATTTGACTTTCAATTATGTTGGACTTAAGTTCCCAGAAGGAAACTGCCATCACTTCACGATCGCCATGTTGGCTTTGGTGTCATAGTGGCTCAGGCTTTATGAGGCAAAGCCACATTTAGGTGGTGTCTGGAGTAAAGCAGTAAAATGTTGGTGTTCTGCCTTATTATGAGCTGTCCAGGACTCATTTTTGGGACTCGCCCGTCCATATTCATTCTTCTAATGTTCTTCATAAGTTGTGACAGAACAAGATCTAGGAAACAGGGAGAAATGACATTGGGTTGTCATGTTGGGTAACCATCAACCATTATCTTTAAAGGCATAAAATGTTGATGTTCATTCTCTCCGGTATGCAAGAAAAGAGGGCCTTCGCAGGACCTTGGAAAGAAGTGAAGGTGAAACCTGGTGTAATGTAAGTCATAATTTGGGTCACACTTGAAAATAAAAAGCTTTGCTGTCGCTGTTGGTAACCATTGGCCTAAGGAAAAGCAGTGGTTCAGAAACTTCCCTTGAATTGTTTTTCTTTTAAAAAAAAAAAAATCTCACACAGAATGGAAAGTTTGGGTCACAGGTGTAAACCCTTAGGCTGTGCTTCCTCGGTGAGCTCAATGCTGGTCTCAAGGACAAAAAAGAGAGAGAAAAAAGGAGTTTTGCTTTAAAAACAGATTTACCTCTCCAGGCAGAGGGATGGCTGCGAACACAGAGGGAGAGTTGGAAACAGTAGTTGTGGACTTGAGATGTTTATTTTCCCCTCTCCTCTTTCCTGGCATGATGAATTTTGCTCATGGATTTGGTTTTGCTTCAGAATTCTTTCTGTGTGATAAGTGAAGGTTAGCTATTTGGGGACTGGTAGTTAATTTGAGCCTATGGGCAACTCCCCTCTTGCCTGGGATTGTATTTGTAACGTTTTGCTCTGTGGGTTTAACTAAACTGTCAGGACAGCAGAGAGCTGAGTTATTGGAGTTCATTGTAGAAAGCTCAGGCAGGAAATGAAACTGCTCACCTTAGAGAAGGAGCGGTGCAGCAGGGAAGGAGAGGGTCTGGGCTCAGAATCCTCTGTGATGCTTTGTTTCTCCGGAAAATTAAGTGCAGAATTTCTCTCCTTTGCTCCCCAAGGATGTACACACAATCGATTTTGAAGCAGCAGCGTCACCTCCGTGTCTCACTCCACCTTTGCTAAAGTACAGTCTTGCTGTCTTTCCTTTATTCTGGGGCAGGGACAGGTGTGATGCTTGTCATCTTCATCAGAAGGTATCCCTGGGCCTTGGTTGTGACAAGGGTAATGAAGATTGGAGGGATGTTCTGAGACATATATCCCTGGAGGACAAGAGTGGACCAGAGCTTCCTTTTGGTGTTAAATTGCTGAAGTGCTGCTGACCCTGGGGCTGAATTCCAACCAGCCCAGACTCCAGAGGTTAAGAGGTTAGGGGCAGAGTGTGCCTCACTTATTTCCCTGCCTCTTTTTGAATCGCCGTAAAATTCCTATTGTCCCCTCACTGTAGTCATTGCTTCTGGTTCAGAGATTGATGGTAAAACTTCCCAAAAGCTGTCCTGGGCTTTGAAATTATTTCTTTATATTCTAAACCCACTTTCCATGCTGCTCTCCTACAGAGTAAACTGTGATCTGAGGTACTTGATGCCACACGGAACGTTCTCCCAGTTAGGTACTTAGATGCAGCTGGGTGGGTGTGACTTCGGCCTTTGGAGTCAACTTTAGTAACTTCAAATCATCCCCACTCACAAGGAACCAAAGTGCATATTGCGTTTGTGGGATAATATAGAAAGCTCACTCACTCTTAATGAATTTTGTATTGATTATAAGAAAATTCTTATAGCTATAGCATCCCTGAGTTAATTTAAGCAAGTTTTAATTATTTTGTGCCCTGAATTTACATCGATTATCAGAAGTCTTCTTAATTCCTCTTTATTTGCTCCCTAAATTGTTTGGATCAATTGTTTTTACCAAGTATCACAATTCCTTACTGAATCTGAGTGTTTTATAAATTATGTGTACACATACATGAAAATGTATCTATGTCTCTAGTTTTTATTGGAAAAATATTGGAAGACAGTCCTGAAAATAATTAGATGTGGTAGTTTAGCTCTTTAACTTTAATAGTATTTTTCTGATTATAAAGTAAATGTATTATCATTGAAGAAAATTAGAAATACATATATTTTAAAGTACACTGATGAAAATGAACTTTGTTTATAATGTCACCATCCAGAATATATTACATATGAAGTCTGAGATATATGTGTGTGAATGTATTAACATGATTAAAATTACTATATATTTTATTGTAGTCTGCTTTTTTATTTAGTGATATGATATTTATTTTACTGGAGAAATGATCAAACATTATTACCTCAAAATCTTTGGAGAATGATTGTGGTTAGATTTTAGAGCAAAAATAAGAGTAGATTACTTTAGAATTAAAGAATATAGAACTGGAGATGCCTTGACTTTCAATCTAATCTCAGCCTCCTCCCTTCGTAGATGAGGAAAGTGAACCCTGGATAATATATGACATATTCAGCATCATGATGGATGCCAGGGACTAGAACCCATGTCTCATGCCTCCTAGCAAGCTATGTTTTCTTTCCAGTACAAATCTTTGCATGGTATTTCTCTTTATTCCCATGAATGAACTTCAGATTCATGAACCTTTGAATCTTAACACAAAGATAAAGGTGTGAACCATTCATACAATGGATTCAGGAGTGTCAGGAAGAAGAGGAGAACCAAACTTAGTTTAGCTGAGGCCACTGAGTTGCTTATTAGACAGGTGTGATGCCTTTTCCATTTTAGGGAGCAGGCATTCTGAGTAGCACTATCCCACATAACAGGATGCAACTTTACATTTACCAGGTGTTTTCATCTCTAATCTTATGTTTTGATTATCACAAAGTCTCTGGGAGATTGGTAGGAATAGTGTTTCCATTGAACTAGTGACTTAATTCTGGGAATGAAAGAGCATATTAGCTCTATAAGGGCCATGCTGTGTGTGATGCTTTAGGTCTAACTCACAGTGTGGACCCACCATAGCTGTTTGCTATGGAACTTTCTGCATTGTGGTGTTTATTCTGGAGCAAAGTTTCTATTTAACATGGGGCAGTCATTTCAGCAATACAGCATTTGTCTTGTTTGTCCGTTTGTCAACATCAAATAAAAGTCATAATCCAGAAGCTATTTATATAAACAAAAGATGATCTTTGATTTTCTCTTTTTTGCCTATCTTTTCCCTTTTCTTTCCTTTCTCTCTTGCTCTCTGATTCTTTTTTTCTGCAGACCTCCTCCCCAGCACACTCAATGCTCCTTAGCTCTTCTGGTCTTTCTCAGTTCTTCACTCTGCAATGAAGATGACAACTTCATGTAGTTTTAGGACCTCAGAGTTTCTGCGTGGGGTGCGTGCATGTCCATCCCTCTGCATCCTGGCATTTTCTGGATTTCTACAGTGATCCCAGGGTCTAACTACACATGCTGCAAAAAGAACATTCTGAAGAATTGCAGGAAATAATTGATGAAGAGGTTGCTCTGTGCAGGGCACATTGGAATTTAGTTAATGTGTAGCCTGAAGCAGAAAGTGCCTGGCTGCTTTCAAGGCCCTTTGAAAACATGTACAAGTATTTGGTGAGAACTTCAGAACTCAGTTAAGCTGTCTTTGATTCCAAAGATATCCCTGGGGCCAGTGAATAAATTACAGATGCTTTTTTAAAAAAATGTACTCAATGCCTATATTAAATAATTGATTCTTTATGAACCAACATGACTAAATAGGTTAATCAAGTTATTGCTGGATTTGCTTAATTTTCCTCACTTTTAAAAATAATGCCTTGTTTAAAGAGGTAATAATGGGATCTTTTGTTATTCTCATATAAAATTAAACACTTTTGACCTACAGAAGCAGTGCCGCATCTGTAAGCTGATGGAGGTTCATTTAGTTGGCTGCTAGTTTTCCCCTGTTCTCTCTTGCTTAAATTACAATCTTTCTCCCCTGTCCGCTCTTGTCTTTTTTTTCCCCCCTCTGTATTTAATGTCTGACACATCGGGCCTCTCTTTAGGGATATATCGGCTGGATTCCCAAAGATGCTGTTTGGGGCTTGAACTCAATGACTTACTAAGTGGTACCTTGTTACCCTTAGAGAATTCTACTGAATAGCTTTCTCTCTACTGTTAGGCAAGTTCTGTCTCTACATGTATTTTCCTTGCATCATCCTAAAAACTGTGTAGATGTTGTGATTATGGATTTTTTTTAACCCATGTTTCTACTGCAGCCTCTCTTTCTTTTTTAGGAAAATCTTAATCTTCTTTGTTCTTTCGCTTTTTCGTTTTTGAATATCAAGTTCTCCTGTAACCTGGGAATTAGAAGAGATCAGAGGGGTCATCATCTAGTCTGATTCCTACCTCTTTTACTTAAATACACAGGTGGTAGAATTTGAAATTTCCCTACTTTGAAAACACAAAAAAATACAGAGGAAGTTTCAGAGATGCTGGACTGTTGTGCCGAGATTGTGATTGTTCCCTTTGGTTTTGATAGCTACACCCACCATATTTGCATGATAGATGTGAGATGAATACAGTGTGATTTTGTTTTTCTCATTGAATATCCTAGGATATTTTTCTAAAGGGGAGGGGTGCTAATAACAAGCTTATTTTCCCTTGTTTTAATGACTTAGGTGTATTCCTCTAGCAGTCATAGATGCCTGTGCAAAGACACAGCTTTCTTTAGGGAGTTTAAAACTGATTAGCACCTCTGACGAACCTTTAAGGTTTACGATAATGTTGGTACCATTTGTCTTCTCACTACCTTCTTTTTTTTTTGGTTAAAATATTAGAAATAGGTCACTTATACTGAAAGCTACTTTTTTTTTCACATTTTAAATTACAAAAGATCTCAGCTTGCTCAAATTTATTTTTACCAAAAAAGTAAAGAAACAGCTGCACCTTCTCTTAAGAACGAGGCTTTACTCACTCAAGTTTTTGATAAATCAGCTACGCTGATATGCTTGCTGTGTGACAGACTGCAACTGAGCCTCATTATTCATACATGTCTGTGTGATGTTACTGAATCAATTTGTGCTGTATCCATTTTGCACTCATGGATAGTTCACGGTCCCTTATGAGCAGAAATAGTCAGCAGGCAATAATAGAAGACATGGAGCAGAAATGGTTAGGGCCCATAATTCTTTGCTCCATGGTGCTAGATCCATGTCTTAAATTCATTTTTAGTGTCTTTAAAAAAAATTCTTGTCTCGTCAATATGAGGATGGCATCAGCAAAATCAAAAAGCAGATACTTTCCAAGCCTTTACATACGTTCTGCTTTTATTCCAATACCAATTGTTAAATGAGGGCACAGAAAAGGTCTCTACCTCTTGATTAGCAGAGTAGGCCATTCTCGCATGGAATTCCTTATTGGCTACAGTAGTCTCCTGTATAACACAGTAGCCTTTCCTGATTGAAAAGTAGAAAAGCCAAAATGTGCTAAAAAATGTTACCTCTGCAGTGGTTAAACAGTTCCTAAGGCTAAGCATTTGAGGCATACAGGGTGGAAGAGAGATGAAATGGTGATGGCCACCTGTAGCTGCTGCTGTCTCGCTGGCCCTGCTGTTTGTTGGCAGCTGGAGACAAAGTTAAGGCTATTAAAGCTGACTCCAGTGAAGCCGCCCATTTCATCTGATGTTTCCTCACATTAGATTCCAGGTGGTGCGGCCCCACGGAGACAGTATTAACTCACTCATGATGCTTGAAGCTAGGAACTTTCTTCTGCTATGCCATTGCTTGGCAACTCAATTCTGACCACGTTCCTTCTACTCTTGTGGAGCAGAGGAAGAAAATCTCAACGCTCACAGGATCTTCAATTTTTTCACATTTACAGAACTCCAGGAGATAATTTTTGCAGCACTTTCCTGGAATTCAGGAATTCACTCTACTCTGAGCTCTGCCATTAATGAACTTGGCAATGTGACTTCACCTCTCTGGGTGTCAGTTACTCAGCTATAAAACATGTACACAGGATAAATGACCTTCAAGGCCTGCTTCACTTTAACCTTCTATTTGTCTGTAGTTCTAGCCTATGTTCTGCTTTGTTGTTCTACATTTCATTTTTTAAAATGTGTTCCAATTGTGTGTGTGTGTGTGTTTTTTTTTTTTAACATGGAGTCTTGCTCTGTCACCCAGGCTGGAGTGCAGTGGTGTGATCTCAACTCACTACAACCTCCTCCTCCTCGGTTCAAGCGATTCCCGATTCCTCCCGGCTAATTTTCTGTAGTTTTAGTAGAGAAGGGGTTTTGCCAGGCTGACCAGGCTGGTCTCAAACTTCTGACCTCAGGTGATCCACCCACCTCAGCCTCCCAAAGTGCTGGGATTATAGGCATGAGCCACTGTACCCAGCCTCCAATTGATATTTTGAGGTCCCCAAATAAAACACTTAATTTAAAAGTAAATATTAAGGAAGAAATGCTCCTTAAGTCAAAAAACAAAGAATTGTCAGATATACATTCATGAAAACTATTTTGGTATCAAGGTACAAAAATCAAAATTTGTGTCTAGAAAACCTCTATAGACAATTAAACAAACAAAAAAGATCTAGACTGTGTTTATTAAAATATCAGCAATATACTGGTTTTCAATTTAAAAAAAAAAAAGGCTAAAACTATTCTGTTTCTTCCCTAATGTACAATGAATGATTAAAGTTTCTGTTGCACACAATAAGAAAATACTTCTTTAAAAACCACCAAAGTGATTTGGTCACTTAACAAATGTTTTAAATGGTGTTGTAAGGTAGACAGTGGTTCAATGCATAGTTTCCCTTATGATTTTAGCAAGTAATTTAGGATACCCATACGAAAGTTTTCAGCACTCTATTTTCTATATCACAATGTTTTTTATAATGATGTATTAGTTTAAAACTGTGGCTTATTGTCTCGTCACTTCGAAAAAGACTTTAGCACTCCATGTTCCAGGCGTCTTGTTTCACACCTTTGTACCTTTTGGTTTCCTCATGCTGCTCATCCTATCTAGAGAGCCTCTGCTAACTATAGATAACTCCTGCTCACACTTTGACTCAAGTAAGCCTTTTCTTATCTCCAAGGCTATATTTGGGATCCCACCTTTACATCTCAAAATGTAATTACAAGTTTATGGGTCTGTCTCCCTGACTAGGCTGAATTTTTTGAGCACAGGAATTATTTTCTATTCATCCTTGTACCTCACTGTCCAACGTGATGCACAGCACATAGTTAAAGCTCGGGGAAGATGTTTGAGTGACAGAAGGTATATCAGATGAAACTGTTCAAATAATTATAACAATATTGTAAAAACCATAAAGAGGTGAGGGAAAACAAATATATCAAAAGTAGTATCTTACTTTCATTGAGCATTACATTTAGCTCAACTGGTAGCCAAGCCCAACAATAAATATAATAGGGTCAACATATAGTAGAAAACAGTGTGGTCTAGAGGGAACAGCATGGGATTTGGAAGAGGAGATAAGGGGACTTGAATCTTGGTGCCATTACTGACTAGGAACCTCGAACACATTCTAAAACCTCTCTTCATCTGTTACTACACCTGCAAAATGAGAATGACAACACCCACTTCTTCGAGTTGTTTTACAGAGCAAATGAATTAATACATGTGAAGTGAACGTAGTTGCTGCTGTTATTCGAAGCAATTCAGAGGATCACTATGTTTTTTTGTTGTTGTTTTGTTTTAAATTAGTAGGCTTTACTTTTTAGAGCAGTTGTGTCTTTATAGAAATTGAGCAGATACTACAGAGCATTACCATATTCTCTCTCCTGCTTACACTTTCCCTTATTATTCACTGTTTTTAACTTGGTAACTCATTGAAATAACACGGTAAAGTAAATACAGTCAGCCCTCCTTACACATGGGTGCCACATCCATGGACTCAACCAACCTTGAATTGAAAATATTTGAAATAAAAAATGTCTGAACTGAGCATGTACAGACTTTTTTTCTTGTCATTATTCTCTAAACAATACAGTATAACAATGGTTTACATATTTTTACATTGTATTAGGTATCATAAGGAATCTAGAGATGATTTAAAGCATACAGGAGAATGTGCATAGGTTATATGCAAATACGATGCCTTTTTATATCAGAGACTTAAGCATCCATGGATGTTGGTGTCTGTGGGAGGTCCTGGGGCCTCAGAGGCTGAGTCAAGGATCTAGAGTGCCTTCATCAGGCTGGAGACTATTCCTACCACCTCAATGGAGTGCAGTATTAAAACAAACTTTCTTTTGAAGAACTTTGGATCATAGCAGGTTAGCAGTGAACATTAAAGCACAAAACGTGAGAGTTGTATATCAACATCATCTGGAATTTTAAATTCACATACTTTAAATCTGTTAAAAATGACCAAAGAGGCCTTTCATTAGAATTAAGTGGGCCACTGAGGCTGTTCACTGGACCAGTTGACTGGATGGCCTGTGACCCTGTGGGCTCAGCCAACCTTGGGCAAAGAGGAAAGAGGTACAGTGAGTTTGACCTGCAAGAAGAGACTCCCCACTAAGAAAACATCAGTGAGCGTGAAGCAAAGCAGTGTACGCTAGCGGCGGCTGTGACCAGGGTCAGAATGAACATTCAGGGTTGTGCAGATTCCTGGGATGCTTTTTGACTAGATAAACAACATAGCATTTATAAAGGAAATGGACTTAAAGACCCCACACATCCGATTTTCTCCCCCAAATTTCTTGCATGGCCATATTGAACAAGGGGGTAAGCTAGACCAGAGAGCTCATCTGGACAGGAGGTGAGCATTGAGGGATGCAGAAGGGTATAGATCAGCTCCATCCAAAGCAGCAGCAGGGCCAGATTGATTTGCTGGGACAAGCGTGGTTTGCTCAACTAAGATAGACACATGCCCCAACTATTGGCACAGTTGCAACAGCACTTGGTTTCAAAACATCTCTCTTAAAATGGAATGTTTTTCAGCTCTCTAGAGGCTTAGCAAGATCTGAAAAGATTTTGCTCCTGTTTGCTGGCTGCTACACTGCCACTTTTTACACCTTTACCTAGATAGATGGAAAGCACTGTAGCCCACTGCTTTGCATGTTTGAACAAGCCTGCTTGGATAAATGACAGTGCATGAACAGCTGGCTTCTTCAAGAGCTGATCTGCACCACCCTGACATTACCTAAACAATCATTACTTACTTTTTTTCGTCCTTCAGTGTTTAAGCAAGTTTCAACATGTTAAAAGAGAGAGCTGTGGGAAATGGCCTAGAGCTCTGGGATAAAAATATAAATCACACCCTAGTTAGCTTAGGTTAAATTAACTGTAGATTGATATATATGGACACCTCCTTTTAGGAGCTAAACCACCACCCCATCACCCCAGAGCTCTTAATTAGCCCTCTCCATGTGGAATATGGACCTGTAACCATTCACCAGGTTCCTAATTCTTTTTCAATTAAGAGTTCTAAGTATAAGAGACAATTAGTGTCTTTAACATTGTATTATGTCTGTCAAAGCTAAAACTGTATTAATCAAACAACAGCAGAGTATGAAGCATTTCTAGGCAGTGGATGGCATTTTCCTTCAGGAAGCACTCAAAATCAAAAGTTTGGCTGTACCCAGTCAGGGCAGCTGTGCATTAAAGTTGTTCTCAACATATGCTAATGCTAACTGGACCATAGTGTTAGTTTTACAGTTCATTATGAGGCTTGTGAAAAAGAATAATTCACACTGAGTAAAGTGGAAAGAATTATCCATAACCAGATTGCAACAATAAACTTTAACAGCAAAGAAAGAGACATTTTGGGTGCCTCATATGTCTGTGCGCTGTCCTAAGGAGATGAAATAAAAGAGGTGAAAGACAAGAATGAGGATTTTTTTTTTGTTCTAACCTGATGCAGTTTAGATAATTTATTGGTAAAGGCAACACTCACTTCTGAAGGTCTTCTTCCCTTAATTGAAGATTTGCAAAGGAAAATGCTGGGTGGACTTGATCACCAGCTACTCATGAGTTTCCAGAGTGGCTGCTTAGTAATTCCTTATCCCACAAAGAATTTTAAAAATGTGCCGGCTTAAGGAGGTCAGAGGCTAAAGCATGGAGGTGTTTAATGTGCGTTTTTTTCTGTCTCACTAATAGACTGTTGACATGGGTCTTTTGTGAACTCTCTGGCTAACTAAATATATTCATGATCCAAGTGAAGAGTGGGAGTAGAGAATGCTTACGTTTCAGGATGTAAGATTTTGTGTAATTTCAGTCCATCATTTGTTGATGGCAAGTACACCAGATGAAATGCATCCTCTGAAGGAGCTCTGAGATCTTTGGGTCTGTGTGTATAAATCATTTGCCTGCCGTGACACCACATCCAACAAACCTCGTTGACACTGACAGGGACCAGATGTGTAAGGTCATGGAAAAGACATTAGGTTTTGACATCAGCTGACTGACAGTTACATTTGGAGGTACTAGTTGAGGGTTTGAGATTTTGTTGAGTCCAGCAGGTAGATGGAAATCTGCATTTAGTGGTACCATATGCCTTTAAACACTTAGCTGAAGGTAAAATCACCTCTGTTCATGGAATGGAACTTAAAATAATCCAGTTTCAGTTCTTCAGACCTAAAACCTTCTCTCCCTCTCTACTTACCCTTGTTTCCTCTCACTGTCTCATAGCCACAGCGGAAGTAAAACTAAAATTTACAGAAGATTTATACATTTTTTTCTGAATTGTGTTCTGTCTCATTCCATCCCTGCCTTTATCTAAATATGCTAAGTGTGGTAAATTTGTAAGCAAATACATTTTACCTTCTCCACGAACCAAATGACCATGGCTTTTTTATGGGCACTAAAAAAATGTTACTATTTGCATATTATAAAATTTTCCCAAATTTTCACCTTTAAGAGCTTAATAACTTCAGGATATTTAATATTTCTAAATCTTGAGATTTAAAAATTTCTAACATAGGAATAGTAATTGAAGTAAATTGCCATTTAGTCTACGATTCTTTACACAAAACTGAGAGACTGGTCATCTGAAAAAAGCAGAGGATCACAAGGTAAAGCTTCAAATGATGACAACGGCTGTTTTAATGTAACCCTTTGGATGATTAAATATTCTTAATCTTTATTTTCAAGAAAAGGTATAATTTTTGGACATTTTCATTAACATATTGATGAAATAGTAGAAAAAGCTTTAAGGAAAAATTTTACTTATTTATCTTAAAACAATATCTTTTTGAGTTTAATATAAAGTATTTTAAAGTAACGACTCAAAAATGACTTGTAGAATTGTATGACTTCAATTTACAGTGACAAAATCTGAATGCATTTGGACTTTCAGAAAGCCTGAATATCAGCATTTGACTTAGACTGTATAAAAGCAATTATAAAGTGACAGAAGGAAAAATGTTCATGCTAGTTATGAAGGGAATTATTGGCTTTTGTTCATATTGGAACCCCTTTAATGTTTTAAGAGTGGGTTAATATTGATCTGGCATTCATTCTGCTGTGCATCACACACACACACACACACACTCTCTCTCTCTCTCTCTCTCTCTCTCTCTCTGCCTCTCTGTCTCTCCCTCTCTCCCCTCCCCGCCACCCCCTTCAGTTGGCATTTTTGCCTACAGGCTGCTGAGAGCTGATTATTCTTCTAATCAAAACCGTCACAATCAGGGGAGACAATTAGTCAGGTTAGGCCTCTGCTGATTTTGCCTATGGCCCTTAGCATCAGATGGCCTTAAGCACTCTTGAATCATATCAACAAGTATTTCAATAATACCTCCTCCGCTCCACCCGCTGCTGCTGAGGTCTGCCTTTCATCTCTAGCATTGCTTGAATTTGTGATTTCTCGTTTGTTTTAAATTGAGACCACAAGGTATAGAAATGTTCAAAAGTAGAAACTTGGCAGACCTATTGCTAATGCTACTTAAAAATCACCTAGTCAACTCCAAAAATCATGAAATCAATTACCTATAAATAGATTTCTATTTGTTTCTTTACTTATGCACGTATGGAATTCAATTTATAGAGTTTAATTCCCATGTAAAATGAATATATATACAGTGCATAAGAAAAAGTCCCATATATAATAGGCTCAGCATATTTTAAGCTATACTTAAATCAGAATGACATAAGACCCATTTAGCAATAATATATTTTCATATTTTTCAGATGAAATACATTTTGTTCTGAATATAAGATTTATTTATTACATTACTCTGGTGGTCATTTTCTGACTTTACCAGCTATTGAAAGTTTTAAAATAAAAAAGCAATGATTTTATCAATTCCTTTAATATCTAATATGTCTAACTAAATAGCCTTCACATCTTTCTGTCTGAACATTCTGTCAATTTTAGAACTGTCTAGAATGTGACTATGTTCTAGGGTTTTTTAATCAAATATACATTATGTATTATAATATCCAGTTTAATAGCATATTGTTATTGAGAAGTAAAGTGTCTTTAGAAAGACGCCAGAAGATCAAAGGGAGATTTATTTAAAACAATGTAGGGCTTATTATTCTTACATGTATACAACATTCATATAAGTTTTTTTTAAAAAGAAGAGAGAAAGAAATCAGACCAGGCAAGTTTTCTTTTCACTTATTTGAAGGATTCAGGTGTTTTACTGAAATATTTTATGTTTTGGAGTCAGGCCTCTGTGTGTATGCATGTCTGTACATATAAGAGTTTTCCTAGGTATGTAATGTAATAACTGGAAGCTCAATTGGAAAATGATTCTTTAAAGGTTTAAAACATATGAGATAATAATTTGTTGTATACAAGAGTTTTCAAAATTTTTTCTGAGACAGGGTCTCATTCTAAGCCCAGGCTGGAGTAAGTACAATGGCTCGATCACAATTCACTGCGGCTTTGACCTCCTGGGCTCAATCAGTTTTCCTGCCTCAGCCCTCCCAAATAGCTGGGACTACGGATGCATACCACCAACCTGGCTAATTTTTTAAAATTTTTTGTAGATATGGGGTTTTGCTATGTTGCTTAGGTTGGTCACAAATTTCTGGGCTCAAGTGACCCACCCGTCTCAGCTTCCCAAAGTGCTGGGACTACAGGCATTAGCCATTGTGCTCAGCCTGTAAAGAGATTTTTCTTTTATCATAGTGCTGACCATTAAGTGAAAATAGGCTCGAATTTCTATAAAGTAATGTCAGCTGTATAAGTCTGACATTTCTTTTTTTTTTTCTTTATTTCTTCTAAAAGAAAAAAAAATGGGATACATATGGAGAACGTGCAGGTTTGTTACATAGGTATACATGTGCCATGGTGGTTTGCTGCACCTACTGACCTGCCCTCTAAGTTTCTTCCCCTCACATCCCCCATCCCCCAACAGGCCCTGATTTGTGGTGTTCCCCTCTCTGTGTCCATGTGTTCTCAATGTTCAACTCCTACTTATGAGTGAGAACAGGCAGTGTTTACTTTTCTGTTCCTATGTTAGTTTGCTGAGGATGATGACTTCCAGCTTTATCCATGTCTTTGAGTTACATGATCTCATTCACTTTTATGGCTGCATAGTATTCCATGGTATATATGTACCACATTTTCTTCACCCAGTCTATCATCGATGAGCAATTGGGTTAGTTACATGTCTTTGCTATTGTAAGTAGTGCTGCAATAAACATGCGTGTACATGTGTCTTTATAGTAGAATTTTTATATTCCTTTGGATATATACGCAGTAATGGGATTGCTGGGTCAAATGGGTATTTCTGGTTCTAGATCCTCGAGCAATTGCCATACTGTCTTCCACAACGGTTGAACTAATTTACATTCCAACCAACATCGTAAAAACATTCCTGTTTCTCCACAGCCTCTCCAATATCTATTGTTTCCTGATAAGTCATACATTTCTTAGGTGAATCCAGATTTATATAATTTATATGCCTTTTTCTGCGCATTTGTTCACTCATTCATTTAGGCGTTTACTTATTTATTCACCCATTCAATCATTCATCCATTCACCATCGTTTTCTCTTTGGAGATAAATCGATCAACCTATCTGTCTATCTATCGAGATTATTTATTCTCTGCCTCCAAAACAATGAAGTAGTTGATATCTCCAAGTGTATTTTTAAAGGATTTTTTTTCATTTTGTAAAATTTAGAAATACTGGTTGGGTCTATTTGTGGTTCATAGGAAAAATTGTTTTTTTTTATTTTGAGATGGAGTCTCTCTCTGTTGCCCAGGCGGGAGTGCAGTGGTGTGATCTCAGCTCACTGCAACCTCCAGAGCCTCCCAGGTTCAAGCAGTTTCCCTCCTCAGCCTCCTGAGTAGCTGGGAACTACAAGCACCCGCCACTGTGCCCAACTAATTTTTGTATTTTTGGTAGAGACAGGGTTTCACCATACTGGCCATGCTGGTCTCAAACTCCTGACCTTGTGATTCACCTGCGTTGGCCTCCCAAAGTACTGGGATTACAGGTATGAGCCACCATGCCCAGCCAGGAAAAAATTTTTTATTCTAGTTTTTTCAGCTCATGATTTGAACGATCTTGCTTTTTTTTTTTTTTTGCTTTACACGTATGCATAGACAGCTAATACAAACCAACATAGTTGATTTTTCCAGTTACTCTATGGGCAATTAAACCAAGGGTATTATCTCTGCAGGAATAAGTGGGCAAATTACACATGTGAAGCAAACGAATCTTTGAAGCTTGAGCACATAGGTATTACTGTACTAGAGGCTACATTCAGATTCCTATAGAGATCAATGGGGGCTTATTGATGAATACCAGAGAATAGGGAAGTGATGTCATAAACTTTTAATAGTCTAATAAACTATATTTAACGTTTTCCATCCTGGTTAGACCTCCAGCTCTTATGCTATAGAATAGTATGTTCTTCTAGACATTGCAAAAAAAGCTCTCTGACTTCCTGAGGGATTAACGTTCAAGATCAAATGCCAAAACCACGTAGACCTGAATTTCTTGCAGTTGTCTAAAGACAATGAAAAGCTTCCAGAATCATTACCTTTGTTCTCTTAAGAAATGGGATAAATGATAAAGCATTGTGACTTCTTAATATTACATTTGAATTGGCACATGTAAACATAACTCTCATATCCTCATTGGTTTGAGTGGTCTCTGACTGACCTCAACAATACCATATAATTTTAGAATTCTAAACACTCCCAGTGTCTCTTACAAAACAGAGTCTGGTTCATGTGAAATAATGGATACTTTGTTGGCATGTTTAGTAGATGAACAACATAAATCCAGTGCCCTGGCTTTCACCCTTAGCCCTCTAATTGCTCAGTGTTTCATGCTTGTATCAATTATAGGCAAAATTTTAGGAGCAAAAGTAGAAAAACATTGGAGTTACTGAGCAATACTTTGAGGCATTAGGCGCTCTTGAATGTTATGTGTGAATTAATGCTTTGAGCGTGCTTAAGGACACTAGGAGGAGAAAATATTTAGTCAACAAAAAAGGAGGCCAGAGAGGGAGCATGGCAGGAGACATTTCATAATTCCAGTTCTGCGACTTTACTTAAACCTTGTCACAATGAGGCTGACGGCACTGGTTTTCAAAGAAATAAAGGTTTTGCTGTCATCTAAAGGAGGGAAGAACTTTGCCTTTGGAACCCTAAACAAACATAAGGGAGTCCCAGGGTGCTTAAGCCATTTTGTTTCAATGAATCAAAATGACCAAAAAATTTTTGTGTGGCAGAGCCATTCCCTGTGTCACAACTCCCCCGCTTCCTCCTCGTGCGGAAGTCAAGGCACATAAATATTTTACAGCTTTTTGTCATAGTCAATACACATTTATTGGCAAAAATAACCCATCATTTGTAAGGAGATGATTTGCATTATCTTTGAGCTCTGTAAGTCCATCTGCTGTGCAAAACAACAAAAACATTTATGTCAGCATCTCCTTCATTGGAGCCTAAAGGGAAAGTTAGAGAAACAAAGGAATGACCTCCATCTGCCTAACGTATTGTCTACAGTTTCAGAGATGGACAAAATCTTAAATTTTCCCTGTACTTAAGGCATCTCATTCCCTTCGAAAGACTTTGGAAGAGGAGAATTTTACTTGTCCTGAGACAGTAATGGAGATGTTTTCTATCATTTTTAGTAGGAGATAGCAGGTGTAAAACAATGTTGATTAAGTGTACATTATTTATTTATATTCCTCTGTCAGGAATGTTGAAACCTAGAGAGCTTCTTAAGGACTTTGGGTGTTACAATACTCCATGAAACAGTGCAGAAAATACTCGGGGAAAATTATTAAATGGTGACCTCACTGGTTTTTCTCATCATTATACCTGTCATTTCCTGTTGTGATGCTTTAGCTCTTGGAAGGGTTCAGAGCTGGTGTAGGGGCGGGGTCGAGGAGGGATGATGTGATAAGCTACATCTTCTCTTGTAGCTTTTCATCTGGTGACATTTCTATTAGTTGTCGTCGCCTAAATTGTCCCTAGTTCTGCCACTTTCCATGAGGAAAGAGTAGAATCCTTTTTTTAAGTGGTTTTAGCCATATTTTGGGCTTCGCCCTTCCAACCAGTCACTAGACATTCAATCCTTATGGCCTCCTTGTGTCCCTAGGCATTGGGCACTCTGCCAGCTTTTGCCATTTGGTTATAGCTGCTCTTCACTTGCTGAAATGGATGTGATGAATGGAAATCCAGGAGCAGAATTAATCATAGTCTTAGTATTCCACTAAATCGTATCATTTGGCTTCTAAAATAATTCAGTCACCAGATATGTGCTGACTATTGTGTATGTTCCATGTGCAAAACTGAAAGTGCTATAGAACCTTTAGGATAACTAGTTTTCATTTATTTTTTTAAAAAGCTGAGATACTGCGAAAGTATTTAACCCAGATCTTTCACCTCACATGCACTACTCTTTCAGATCCTCATCCCCTCCCTCTACCCCACAGTGCCCTTCACAGTTATATGTAAGAGCTGCAAAATGATGAGCCATTGTTGGGGATTATTTTTCATTTCATTTATTCATTTATTTATTTATTTTTAGACAGAGTTTCGCACTGTCCCCTTGGTTAGAGTACAGTGGTATGATCTCAGCTCGCTGCAGTCTCTGCCTCCTAAATTCAAGTGATTCTCTTGCCTCAGCCTCCCAAGTAGCTGGGATTACAGGCATCTGCCACCACGCCCAGCTAATTTTTGTATTTTTGTAGAGACAGGGCTTCACTATGTTGGCCTGGATGGTCTCAAACTCCTGACCTTGTGCTCCACCCACCTCAGCCTCCCAAAGTGCTAGGATTACAGGCATGAGCCACTGCACCCTGCCCTGGGTATTATTTTTAACCTTCTCTTGATTTTCCTGCCTCTGTGTAACCTTCCTCTTGTCCGTCTCCTTTTCCTTAAGCCCACAAATAATCTATTTCAAACTCTCGTCATGTCTATGTAGTCATAAGAAGCTGAAGTGAAGCTTTTATGTGTAACTTATTTTGTAGCTTTCCAAAGTGCCAGTATCTAGCATACAATAGGGCCTCTACAAATAGTCACTGAATGGATGAATAAGTGAATAGTTTACTGGCAGGTGCCAAGGAGTAAGGAATTCTCACCCGAAGTTGGCAAGGTCTGTGTGTTTGTTTGCCTGGTCTAGTGCAATAGATTCTTTAATGATCTTCCTACTCTGAGCTTTCTCTCCAACCAGTCTGTCCTCTCCTGGAGTAACAGGACCACTTTAACATACAAATCCAATCATGTTCTGTACCTTCTTAAAAATTTTCCCTTGTTCTTAATTGCCTGTCAAAATCCTTTTTCAAAATAAGGTTTTAACCTCTTTTGGTGGTCTCATTTGCTCTCAACACAGTCCTTGCTTTCACATTTCTTTGTGTTTGTACATTTTGCCTTGCCTGAGAAGTCGCCCTCCCCTTCATTCATTCTGCAAATCCTGACTCTTCTGTATTTCTGAACTCTTTTGAAGTCTTTTGCTGTTTGCTGTGTTCTACATCATTTGGTACACGTTTCTCTTACATTTATAGCACTTTATTGGAATGATTTATTTGTATGACTGCTTTTCCCATTAGACTGTCAGTTTCTCTAGGGCAGGACTATGTCTTGGTTCATTTCTGTTTCTCCACCTGTAAGTACAAAGCCTGAGCCACAGGAGGCAATCAATATACTTGTCTTGAATGAATTAATTCACAAGAGAGATAGGACATAAATATGTGAGAAGTCAATCAAATTAGGAAAGAATAGAAGGTCAATCGAATATCATATTGCTCAAATGCTGTGTAATTTTAAAGTTTAAGTTAAAACAGGCCTTCTTGTCAAGAAACATTATTTAGTCTAATGCAGTGTGAAGACACTTAGTCTGTTGAGCTGACCTCAGCAGAATTGCAAAGTCTTAGTGTTCCTCTGTTGTCACCCTGTCCCTCTGTCATTCAGTCTGGCTCCCCTTTCCTGATGCTCCCTTCTCATAAAAACTTACCCACTGTGTTCACCAGTCTCTCAGGGGTCTTAACTCTGCTGGGTGACAGGTATTAATGGGTCAGAGAGATGAAAATATGTTAATGCATTAGCTGGCAAGTATGATTTTCCTCCCAAGCAAAATAACATTTTACACATATTTAAGGAGTGACATTCACTTTTGGAAAGGCAGTTTTGTTTAAAGATTGTCTTTGTGTCCCAGAATCACCTCACAGAGGCAACTGCCTACCCTTCCTCTGTGTATTTATATATCCTGCACACTTCTAGAAGGTGACTGAGTTTTCTTTGTGAGTGCATACACAGTCCCCTCGAGAAAATCAGCGTCTTCTCTATTCTCTAAAGCTTTGTTTTGTTGTTGTTTTGAGACAGGGTCTCGCTCTGTCTCGAGATCTTGGCTCACTGCAACCTCTGCCTCCTGGGTTCAAGCGATTCTCCTGCCTCAGCCTCCCAAGTAGCTAAGACCAGAGATGTGTGCCACCATGCTCAGCTAATTTTTTGTATTTTTGTAGAGATGGGGTTTCACATGTTAGTCAGGATGGTCTTGATCTCCTGACCTGTGATCCGTCCGTCTCAGCCTCCCAAAGTGCGGGGATTCAGGCATGAGCCATCACGCCCAGCCTCTCTAAAGTTTTAGAAATCACTTTTCCTCACTTCATAAACAAAAATTACACTCTACCTACTCAAGATATGTTATAATGACTGTTGAAATTTTTATTTTTCAGGATCTTTAAGATTCTCAAGATGCTTTTCAAAGAATTAAAATTTCTTTTAGTGGTAAAAAATACCCTTTTTAGTTACATAAATAATACAATTGAATATACTCCTCTGACCTTGTTACCTTGTTTTAATATGTGCTGAGCATTTGCCAAGCACTGTACTTTTAGTCCTCATTTATTTGTTCATTTAGTTTACACGTTTAATCCTAACATGTCCTAGGAGAGAGGTGTTATGTTCTGATGTTACAGGTGAGGAACCTGAGATGTGGAGAGGTCATGGAACCTGCCAAGGTTACGCAGTTAGTAGCAGCGGAGCCCAGATTCAAAGATAGGTAGACGGTTGTGTATTCCTTTCTCTTTCCTACACTGCCTGCCACAACCAATAAGATAGTTGTTTATTCTCAGTTATCAGATAGATGTCTATAAAGTCTGAAAAATGAAGATAAAGTTGAAACATCTTTAATCAACTCCGATATGCTTGATAACCATCAGACATTAGCAAACTTTATGTACCATATGTGCTGAAAAAGCCAGGTGCCACAAGAAGGATTAGAGGTGAAATTTTCTTTCCATTTTGATTTCTACTTTTTATTAGTGACACCTCCCAAGTGGTTCAGAGGACACCTATTAGTGTTCGTGGACATCTTGTGCTATTTGCAGCCATCCTTAGAGAGGTCTGGGTGGCTGAACTCCACACCTGCCAGGTGTCCCTCTGCCTCTGTTGAACATCCCTGCCTGAACAACTCCAGAATCCTCAATAAGCAGAGAAGCCTCCGTTTTTGTGGACTCATGAGCATCTTTTGATTTCGCCACTGTCAAATCTCTGATGCCAGTAACTACCTGGAGGATGAGACCAGATTCTCACTGGACTTTTACATTTTCCCTCTTCCTTTTGGACATAGACATATTAGTGAAATGAAGACAAGAAGGAAGAGTTATAAACCTTTCCATAGAGCACATGTGTGCCCTGTACAAAGTGGATTAAAGTACTCATTGGGATTTAAAGTTACATCTCAAATGGCAATCTTTGAGTCCAGGTGCGGTGGCTCACACCTGTAATCCCAGCACTTTGGCAGACCCAATAAGGCAGATCACTTGAGGTCAGGAGTTCAAGACCAGCCTGGCCAACATGGCAAAATCCTGTGTCTACTAAAAATACAAAAATTAGCCGGGCATGACAGTGGGCGCCTGTAATCCCAGCTACTAGGGAGGCTGAAGCATGTAAATCACTTGAACTTGGAAGGCAGAGGTTTCAGTGAGCCGAGATCGCACCACTGTACTGTAGCCTAGTTGACAAAGTGAGACGCTATCTCCAAAAAAATGTTTTAAATGGCAGTCTTTGTACTCTTGTCCTATAATTAACAGCATTTATGTCACTTAATATTTAAATAATTTTTTAATCATTGTTCCTGAAACTTAAATTAGACTTGTTTGCTTGACCCCATAAACAGAAAGCATTTAAACCAATTAATATGTATATATTCCCAATGAAGCAGGAATTCAAGCATTCTTTGAGTCTGGGACCAAAAAAAAGTAAACCATGTCGGAAAATTATTCTCCCAGGGCTATGTCCTATTGCCAGTTTTCATTGTAAAGAAAATGTAACTTCAAAGTTTGACTTACACAAATGGATTTGGAAAAGGAGGGCCATTCCTGTCCTGCATATAGCAGCTGTGCTTACTGGTTTTATAAACTGTAATCTCAAATTGCGTTTCTATTTTAATTTCGGCATGCCTGAAGCACAAGATTCTTTTCAAATGTTCAGCCATGACTATTTAAAATTGAAAAGAGAAGTTCAACCATTAAGTATTCTCATCTTCTCTGAGATTTTCTTTCTGATGCAATGATGTGAAATACTTTTTCGTGTTGCCCATAATTTCTACTTACACTGTCTTGCTTATGCAAACGTTTAAATAGGCTATAGATGCAAAAGCATGTAAAAATCTGTACAAATTTTGTCTGCCTTTGCATTATTATTAAGTTGGCGAGGATTCTAATGGAGTACGGAGGATGAGACAACAAGAATCCAATCAATAGATGCAAAAGGCAAATGAACTTGCATAAATTAGCACGTTAATAGGAAAAGATAAATGCATGTTCTCTTTCATCTTTCAAGCAATACACATTATTGAAAGAGGTCTAACAGATACCACGCTGATTTATTTTTAGCTTTTTTCAGGGGTTCAGAAATGAGAAAATGCAAGTAAATTAAGCATTGAGGAAACTGTTCTGAGCCACTGGCATCAGATCAATGCATCAAATATAGTATGTAGCACTCAGCATGTTGTGTCCGCATGATATTATCATCCATGTTCTCATAGATACGTGAATACTCACCAGCGATCTCCAGAGGAAGAAGGATTGTTCCATTACCAGAGTTCGTCTTGGAGGAGCTAGTCTCTGATCTTGACATTCAGGCATTTCCAGTGTACTTTACATTTACACCATATCTTTTAAAAATTTATTTTATTTTTATTTTATTTTACTTTACGTTCTGGGATACATGTGCTGAATGTGCAGGTTTGTTACATAGGTATACATGTGCCATGGTGGTTTGCTGCACCTATCAACCCGACATCTAGGTTTGAAGCCCCTCATCCATTAGGTATTTGTCTTAATGCTCTCCTTTGCCTCGTCTCCCCATTCCCCAACAGGCCCCAGTGTGTGATGTTCCTCTCCCAGTGTCCGTGTGTTCTCATTGTTCAGCTCTCACTTATGAGTGAGAACATGTGGCATTTACACCATATCTACTGAAGAAATGGCAAAAATAATTTTTCAGATGTTAAATGTTTAAACACCTAGAACAAGGGCAGTCACAGATCAGCTGCCACTACAGCACTGTACAGTAGTTTCATTAACCATCTTCATTTCAACTCAAGAAATGCTTGGGGAATGATACTCTGTTCCCCCTTACTCTAATTATGCTCTGTTCTTGAAGGGGTATAGTGGATCTGGCATGCGTGTCAGAGGATACAGTACCAGGCATGCAAGTGCCTGGTACTGCAGCTTGTAGCCATCGTATAAATAGCAACACCCAAGAAATTTCTCTTTGTCCTGTTCCTTCCATCTCTTTGTTTACTGCTTCTGTCTATGGAAAAGGACCTGGGTATATAAGGGACTGCCAAGTCATCTTCATTGCCTTTGCTAAAAGTCAGAAACCTCAGCTATAAATTAGCCATCTTATTTGGGCAGCCTCCTGCCCAGCATAGCATCCTAATCATTTGTGGTGCTGGTTGATTTAATAGAGGCCAATAAGCAATGCCCCTAGTGGTTTCATAATGGTACTTCTCCAAAGAGATCACCTACAGACAGGGAGAAACCTGTACCCCAAGGAAAATTTGGATATCTTTTTTGATATGAAGAGAATATTCTGGTTTGAGATAGCCACTTTTTAAGACCTATATATAATTTACTTTTTTTTTAAGTACCTGGGAAACTTTTGCTCTTTGGGAAGTCTTCTAGAAATTCTGTCTTGGGGGATATACCATCTGTATTGTTGGAAGAGAAAGAAAAATTAATTTGTCAGTGTTGTTTTGATCCGAATCCAGAAAACTAAAAAGAGTAAAAAAAAAAAAAAAAGCCACCTGAGTGTTAGCATTTCTTCATATTCTTTGCTTATTTTAAAAATGGGGCTTTCCTCAGCTCTCTTCCATTATGCTTAACTGTAATCAGTACTTTATGGTTATATTATATAGCTTTGTTTCATTAAGGCAATGAAAATGGTATTGAACAATAGCAACATAATGCAGGGAAACAGTTTGTAATTCAGTTGGAAATTGCTAATGCAATAGACAGTCAATAATACAATCAGCTCAACTTTACTAGGAAAACATAGCTAAATTTTCTATACTTTTCTCTCAAATCTTCTTATAGGGCAGGGTTGAGGGGATTGCTCTGAACTACACTAAAAACCTGGATGCCCTTGAAAAGATAATTTCTTTATGCACTGAATTTTGAATGACATTCATAGGTCCTGGGAAAGAGCTACTACTTTAGACTGAAATTCTCCTCTGGAGATTTTCAAAAAAGAAACTAGATGGTTAAGATTTCTAAAAGGAAACAGAGGGATAAGATGATGGCTCAAACTTTATTTTACTAATGTATCTTTCTATAGTCTTGATTCAGAAGTAGGGTACTTATGAAATTGCTAAAACCAAGTATCAGTGAAAAAAAAAAAAAAACAGGCCATCACTTTGCAAGCTGATGCATGCTATGTATGTGATTACTGTAGGTTAATACTAGTGAACATCAGTAGTGTCTAGAATAAGAAGGCAAATAACCTGATGTTTTCAAGAAGTGGTGAGTTAGGATTTTGATGCTCTTATGATGGTTGTACCTGTTGTTGAGTCAAAACCTATTATCAAAAGTTTTATGTGGGATTCAAAGAATATCAGGAGTGATATGTCTAATTTTGAGTTGTCCTATAAGTATTTTTCATCATTAGAATCAACACATTTTCTCATGTGATATGAATTTTTAAATGCCCTAATTGTCAAAGAATTGCAGTATTTCATATTTTCATATACTTGCAAACATCTCTGACAACTTTAGAGATATTAATTATATCCAGAAGCCACAACCCTTATTTAGAAAATATACCAAATTTAATGCTCCACCAGAAAGTGCTATGCATATGGAAGTATATTTCTCCAGCTTTTAGCTAGAAATTCATATTTAAACTAAAACAAAAAAACAAAAAGCACCTCCCACAGCTCCTTCATTTCCTCTAGTGAGTTAGAATAATTTGTAACTTCTTAGGAATCAGAACCCTAAATTGAAGTATATGCAAACTTCAGATCATGTCCTAGTCATATGGTGGGAAATGCAATTCCAGCCCAGCTTCACCACCTACACAAGGAAGGAAAAGGTGTTTCTGCAGATAGGACACTCTCCTCCTTTGCTCCAGCCCTGAGTGTTAGTGCATGCTTCAGGTCAGGCTTACCACCACCAAGAGTGGGTAAACAAAATATTAGCCTAGTAGATTGTCCTTCTAGTCTGCTCACCTGGCCAGCACATATCATGTTATTTTCCCTAGTCAGGTTCATAGAACCACAGGAACCAGCACTTTTAGTGACCATGACTTACAGTTTTTAATTAATGACTGGATTTGAAAATATCCTTGAGTGGATTTTGGCTATTGTGAATTTTTCTCAGATACAGAGTGTGTCCTGAGCCAGAACTCTGAGCTATACCAAGATGAAATCCTTGTTTGCCCTATGCCTCCCAGAGACAGAGTTGAAAGAAATACTTCATATTTGTAGAATTGAAAAAAGAAAAGTCTTTTTTTAGCATGCAAACTGGGGCATGATTTTGATAAATATTTTGCATGCACAAGGTAGATACCCAGATGTTGAATTAAAACATCAGCAAGTAAAATTACCCTATTCTGTAAATAAATCAATTCATGTGCTATATTAGAGTAACATTTACCCTCATATTGCACACATATTCTGTACTTAGTCCCATGCTCATGTAATATCTCCCATAGGTTTTGTAAACCCTGTGTTGTTTTTTAACCCAGCTCATCAACACTGGGTTTGTGACCAAAAATAGCTCGCATTGTCTCTGTCTGCTTTGAACAGTGTGAACAGCAATAAAATGTTAATGTGTACATCTTGACACTTTGGGATCTGGGATTGCACTACTGAGTACTCAGAAAAGTAAGTTGTGACCCTGTCTTCTCAAAGCTCACAGTGCTGAGTTGTCATGGGCATGGAGTGCCCATTATCATCTGTTTATTTCATCCTCTTATGTCTTGGCATTACCCTTCCCTCTGAAACCGCACAGTCCACACAAGTGGCTCATTTTGAGCTTCTAGCAATACCAAAAATTCTGAAAGTTCAATAGGAAGATCATGTGCACTTGCGTTGACCTATAGTTCTTTTCCAAGGTAGGCATTTTGAAAGTAGAGTTTATTAAGATGAAAAGTGGAAAAAGAAAAGCAATTATATTCTCCGTCATTGAGATAGACAAGCATTTAAATAGGTAGAAATATTGTAGTACTTGAGAATCCTCTAAAGTGCTTAGATTTATTTCTGAGAAATAAATGGTGAATTGTTTATTTCTTTCTCCCCCTTATGTTTCCTTGGGATAGAGCAATTAGTTTCTTATTTTTTATGATTGCATTATTCTTGCATATATCTTTTCTGTGGTCCAGGCTATAAAAGTAAATAGAGGATCCAGCTGTATAAATGGATATCCTTTTAATGAGTGTGGGGAGGAAATAATAATACTAAGTAGTGCAAAACCATTTCTATGTGATGAACTGAAGTACCTTTGTTCCCCAGATCCCCAGTCTAAACCACAGGCCACCAATAAATGTGTGCATGAAATGACAGTTTCATGTATTCTGGTGTTAACAAAGTACCTCATGGTTTCTTTTGCCCCCAGAATGCACTTAATACAATTGTTGAAGGGTGGTGGCATATTCTGTTTTAATTTCCACGGTCAAGGAAGGGTAAAATGGAATATGTGACTTTTCTGTAACACCCTTCATTCTATCTCTGGGCGAAAGCCTTGCTGAAACAGTGAGATAACACAGTTGCCAGGTGATAATACAGTCGTTTTCGTAGTGCCATGAGTTAATTTCAGAGGTGAAACTATCCTTACTTAGGAAAATAGCATGCTTTCTCGCCTCAGAGCAGCCATTTGCTCAGAGCAGCAAGTGGATATTGAGTCTCTCTCATGTGCAGGGTATCATGAGAAGTGCTGGTAGTGGCATAACTCTGCCATCTTCCGTCTCCCTTGCTCCCTTCCTTTCTGGCCATTTTTATTTAGCTGTTTTTTTTTTTTTATTATTGATATTTATATCCATCTGGAGTCACTGGGAGCAGTGTAATTCAAAACCATCCCATTCCCCACTATATCCCTAATTTAATGTTAAACTGCTTATATTAGTCTGCTCAGACTTCTGTAACACTACCATAGATCTGGTGGCTTAAACAATAGAGATTTATTTTCTCATGGTTCTGGAGGCTAGAAGTCCCAAACTAAGGTCCAGCAGGAGTTGGTTTCTGGTCAGGGCTCTCCTGGGGACAGCCACCTTCTCACTGAGTCCTCACATGGCAGAAAGAGAGCGAGCTCTCTGCTGTCTATTCATGTAAGGACACTAATCCTGTTGGATTAGGGCCCCACCCTTGTGACCTCATTTAACCTTAATTACCTCCAAAAGACCCTGTCTGCAGTCACATTGGGGTTTGGGGCTTAAATATGAATTGGGGTTGGGGAGATAAACATTCAGTCTGTAACACTGCTCAAATAATAAGAGGAAAAAAATCCTAAAATAGAAAGCCATACCATGACATGCATGTTTTAGCAGTTACTAAACTTTTAACCTGATACTCTATGTGTCCTCCACTTCGCAGTGGCTCATGCTAACATACTCTGATGATAGTTGCAGAAAGGACCACAAAAGTCCCAGGATAAAGACAAATGAAGAATATAAAATGCCAGGTTTGCCTTCCCGCCTTCCAACAGTGGCCTGGAGCAGTTAGTATAGGGGTTGAAGGAGAGATTTCTAACCCCCAGATATGCCAGGGACTCTGGCCTTGTAAAGCCCACGGACAATGCACTGGTTCTAGTCTTTCTCTACGAAGATTTGAGTTTATTTGATAGCTTTGAGGTGACTCTGGAGGGTTCCTGAGAACGTTGGTTTCCTCTCCTGACCCCGGCTTGAGAGACAGAGACTGGATGGCAGGTAGGTGGAGAACAGTCTGTATTGCCCATGACTCCTGCTAACTGGAGCAAACCCCTGGGTGTATCTCAGCCTGGTTGAGGCCTGATCTGAGCAGAAGGGAGCCCCAAAACCAAAAGAGCCTCTGGATTTCCAACTCATGGTTGCTGGGACACAACTGAGAGCAGAACAGCCGTTGGCAGGGGCTGAAAAGGAGTCTTGGATATTTCTGCCAATGTGATAGGCGGTTGCAGGATTTTGTGAAGCAGCCTGATGAACCCTCTCATATAGAGGAACCTAATGCTGCTCAGCTGTGTAATTGGGATGGAAATGGGCCAGTGAGAGGCAGAAGTTTGTGCTTAACCTTTTGTGAGTCTTGTTTCAGGAGGCTGTGGGGGGTAGGGGGAAAGAAGCATTACAAATAATAAGCTGCTCCGCCTGATTTATAATGAATTAGTAATAAATGTCCTAGCACTGTACAAAAGTCTGACGATTACAGAGCAGCTTTGGCTAAGTGCACGGGACCACATCTTATTTTGATCAGCTGTAGCATAGCAAAGACGTGTAATTATCATAATCTAACAATTAGCCTGGCATCACTTTCCAGTGTTTAATTACCCCGATAAATGGTAATTGAATAGAGGACTTAATGACAAGAGAGAAACTTTCATTCTGCCTTAGGTGTTTAAGTCGTCTACTCGGCTAGGCATAATTTTCTAGCATTGCTTGAACAACAGTCGTGATTATCATTTTCCTTTTTGCAGCCTGCCATTATTTTGTTTCCTGATCTTGACCTTTGTTTATAATATTTAGCTTCTCTCAGAATTTCATACTGGGTCCCAGAACACAGGAAGAGGCTATTAGACACTTTACACAGTTTTTCTGTTTTTAAGTATCACTTCTGATATCCTTCAGCTACAATTCCTCATCATCAGACATCTATGTAGTTACTAGTAGGTGCAAACATGGTGCTAAGTGATGGGAATAGAGAGACAAGTAAACACCATCACTATCTTCAGGGAGATGTATACATTAAAAAAAGTCTCTATAAAAATAGTATAGTAATAATTACAGCAATTTTCATTCAGCACAGTCCCAGTTTTCTTCCAAATCTATACACTGAGCTTGGATGAATTCAGTACTTTTTAAGACTATGACCACCACCTCATTTCTAATGACTGCAGAGCTCTTTTCTTTGTATTAGCCTCATTCCCAGTCCCAGATTTGTTTCCAATGGCTCACAAGGTCCTAACCGGCCAAATAGAAGTAATTACGTTACACGTGCCAATTTCCATAGAAACAGCAACAATTTCCACTTTATTGTCTACAGTTTTGTATGAAAACATTATTATTGTTATCATCATGCCCTAGCATTATCAAATATATGCCTCCCCTTGTATGATGAAGATCAAATAGAAGAGAAAGCCATAAAACACGTGTATTTTCTTTCTTTCAATTTATTGTTTTTTTGTTTGTTTAATAATAAATTAACAGATTCTAAGATATTCAGTTTTTTTAAAGTCTTAGCTAAATTTCAGATTTAGATTGTAATGATTCCAGTAAGTTATCATCAACCCATAATACAAATATTTAGTTCACTCTTTGCACACCAAGTACTTAAGAACTATTAAATCACTGTTTTCCAAAAATTTCTTATCGAGTTAGTCAATAGAAAGGAGATTTACTATTACCCTTTGGTTATTATTATTTTTGAAACTGTGACTAGCCTGAAATTCTGCTGGGTAATTCTCTCCCCTTTTGTATCTAGAAGATACAAAAGGGCTACATGGAAGTAAGCAGTTTGACAGGTGGCTTATTTGTTTGAATGACTCCCACATCCCCTGAACAGAGTCAGTTTGTTTAATCCTGTTCTCCTAGGACAGTGGCTAGATAGCCTATCTGATGGTTTCCTGTGTCTCCTTTTGCTGGGTCTGTGTGTATGTGGCAGGTGCTCTGCTCTGTGTGCTTGAAGGGGTGGGGTGTGAAACTCAACATGGCTTAAGACCTGAAGTACAGCTCTGTTAGGAAGCTCCTGGCCAGCAGGAGCGGAGGAAGAGCCTGTTTTGCATTGTGGGAGTGACCTCTGTTAGGACTATACTGACTGCCAGACGTTAATTTAATTTAATTTTTTTTTATTTTCTTTTGAAAACCATTTGAAGTGATCTATGATGTGTTGGGTCTTTAGAACTTTGCCTGGTTAATTCTTTGGCTGACTTGGCCTGTTGATGTTGACACACTCTTATACTCTATGCCTGAGGCCTCTTAGGGGGCTTAAAAGCAATTAGACTGTCACCCAAAGCTTCCAGCCCCTTCCTGAAGGAAAGTCTTGTTTAGGCTCTGCCAATTTAATGCTTTGTTTTCTTTGAAGCTCCTCTGTCAAGCTAATAAAACAAACTCCAAATGAGTTAAAACACTGGAGGAGAGAACATTTTGTGGGCCTGATAGATGAACAGCTGCCACTCCTGGGAGATACCAGTTTTTAAAAGCTATTCAGACTGACATGACTTGTAGTCCAAAAGAACAGGCAAAAGCTATGTGAGTTTTATCCATCTATTTGATATGGGTAATTAGTATTAATTGTGGGATTTTTAAATGTTTTGCTTTTAAAATACACATACATACATACAAGGAAAAAGTGACAGGATAGTATAATAAGCTGGTGCTGAATTCTAAATCTTTGGCCAAGAAAACGATGTCTTGTTATCATCACGAACGGTTACTGAACTCAAGATAAAACTCTCATGCTGCAGAATTTATAATTACCAGAACATGCACATGCAAGAACTCTGTTGGAACTTTCATTAATGGATGAACACAGTGCCAACTCTGGGTTCCAAACATTTTGTCAGTATATGTTGTAGCACATTGCATTTCTGCAGCAAAATAAGTAGGAAACATCTTTGAAATTTATCCTTGAGTATTTTTTAACTTGTAAATCTTCACTTCTCTGGGGGTTTGTTGTTTTTGGCATATTTTAAAGCCCAGAAGAGCTGGATTGACCTGAAATCATGTGTTTTGGTCATCATGTAATATCTCATTCAGCCTTAACACCTGGGTGGTAACAGTGAAATTATCCATGACTCCCATTCTCTCAGAGCTGCAAATAGAGGTTGATCACCAATACATCTGAAAGGTAGACATGTTTCAATCCATGAGAGAGAAGAGAAATTTAAAATTAGCAAAACAAATATTTGTTCAGCCCTCAGTGATGCTAGTATTATTTATCTACCCTAACTTTGGTTTGCTGTTTGTATTCCATGCTTTAACCTTTGCAGAAAAACAAAACAAAAAAAAAGAGCATCTTCAGATTTAGAATAGGAAAGCCATAAGGCTTGCATTCTGTGCTGAAAGGAATAACAGAAGGAGGCAAGAAGCAGCATGTTATGCAACAGAGACTGCCGTCCTGCCCATCTCCTCACAAAAACATATTTATAAACCAAACCCATGTCTGTTGCAGGACCCATTAGACTCTTTTGAGACAGAAGAAAAATTCTCCTAGTTAAAAACAGACATCTTATTCTGAAATTAGCCTTTAAATCAGTAATAGTAGAATTTGAAGACTGCTCCCAAGATATATTCACTCTAGAATTAGTTTAAAATTTTGGAGGAACCCTAAGCTGATAAATTTGCTTAATCTTTGACCATAAATCATATCCTTCTTTTACATTTCAATTTCAGAATGTAATACATTAGGTTGCCTTGTAATTAAAGAAGTGACATTGGATTTCTGTTCAACTAGGAATATTAAAACAATCACCTCTTTGACAGATTAAAATACATTTAAAATGTAATAATCAACTATCCAGTTCATGAGAAATAACATTTTCATTATTGAATTCTTTAAAACATTCCGTGAAGGGGGATAAAAGTGCCTCACAGCTTCCTAACCTCTAATAACACTGTCTCCTTTCAGTAATGCTGTTTCTATATTTATGGAGTGAAGAAACTTCACTCAGGAGCTGCTTGATAAAATACCTCAGTACATATTTCCCTGGAAGCAGGCTCTCTGCTGTGCCAGCAACATATGCTAAAGGCCAATTTAGAACATTTTAAATATGCACCATACCCTTCCTTTTCCAGCTACTAAAATGAAATGCATTTTGGCTTTAGCAAATGAAGATGGAATGAAAGGAGGAACACTGCAGGGCAAAGTGGCTAAAGATGAACTCAGAGAAGGAGGATTATGGTGCTGCTCCTCTGCAGCCTGAAGCCCAGGGCACTGCCCATGTGTCCTTTCACTGTGGCCTCCCCAGCTGTCAATATCCACAACACAAGAGTGTGGGGTCGAGTAGGAAGTCAGGTCGGCATCATGAAAATCATAAGGAAGAAAAGTGAGGTGATACGTACCTGCCTTAGCAAAGAGGAACCAAGTGACAGGGTCAGAGTACATTGAGAACTTAGACTTGAGACTAGTAAAGGACCTAGACTATTCAAATAGTAGATGTACCTTTTTCTGCGACCCAAGTTTGAAAATGAAGTGCTTAGGAGGACGAAGTTCTTATGGTTTAGGCTACCTGATGTCATCAAACAGTGCTTTGCTTCCTTACTCTATAGAAAGTTGAGGACATACTGGTAAGATCTAAATGAAAGGGTAGTTGTCAACTGTTACCTCACTTGTCTGTATTTCATCTGAATTCTGATACTGAAGTCATGATTCACTTCTTGCAGACAGGTTCAATACAGGGAGCAATTTTTTTTCCCTTTTTTTAGGCATGGTCTTGCTCTGTTGCCCAGGCTGGATGGAGTATAGTGGCAGAATCTCGGTTCACTATAACCTCTGCCTCCAAGGCTCAAGCAATCTTCCTGCCTCAGCCTCCCAAGTAGCTGGGACTATAGACACACACCACCATGCCAGGCTAATTTTTAAAAAAAATATTTTACAGAGATGGAGTCTCCCTATATTGCTCAGGCTGGTCTCAAACTCCTGGGCTCAAGTGATCCTCCCACCTCAGCTTCCCAAAGTCCTGGGATTACAGGCATCAGCCACCATGCCCAGCAAGGGAGAGATATTAACAGTGGCTTTAAATTGAAAATTAAAATTTATTCAGCACACAGTGGAATTTTATCAGGTAAACACCGAGAAACTCACTTTCCAGAAGCACACTTTCTAACTCTAATCCCAGATTCAGTTGTTACTTTTGTTGTCAATAGCCCTGGAAATGTGCTTTTTATCCAGTGATCCAGGTGGCCTCTGGTTCATCAAGAACTACCATAAAGTACATAATGCATTTTTGGTATTTGAGATGATTTCAAAGGACTATTTGCTGTGCTAAATTTTATTCTCCTAATTAACTAAAATGATCCTTTCATAATATATATGACATTGATTCTGAACCAGTCTACTGCCAAATTTTGATAAATGTGTAAAATGTATTCTTGCCATAATAGAGTGCATATAATATGAAGTTTATCCTTGAACAATGTGGGAGGTTAAGTTCACTGGCCCCTCATGTAGTTGAAAATCCAGGTATAACTTTTGATTCCTGAAAACCTTAGCTACTAATAGCCTACTGTTGCTTGGAAGCCTTGCCATTAACATAAACAGTCAATTAACACATATTTTGTATGTTAAACGTATTATATACTATATTCTTATAATCAAGTAAGCTAGAGAAAAGAAAATGTTATTAATAAAATCATAAGGAAGAGAAAATATATTTACTCTTTTTAATTGGAAGTGGATCATCTTAAAGGTCTTCATCCTTGCCTTCACATTGAGTGGACTGAGGACGAGGAGGGATTGGTCTTGCTATCTCAGAGGTGGCACAGGTAGAAGCAAGTCCACATGTAAGTGGATCCATGCAGTTAAACCCGTGTTGCTCAAGGATTGACTGTTTATGTTGCACAGAACATTGACCCAAGTGTCCATGCCGCCCAGGTGGGGAGCAGGGACCATCTTTTTATGCATATGAGATGTTTCCTGACTCCTGAGACTTGCACTGTGAAAACAGGCAGGGCAGTAATTGTTTTACTCAAACACAATCACTTTTCTAAGTATGGTAACTGAGCATGCTTTTACATTGTGAAGCACTGTGATTAGTAGAGATTGCATTGTAATTATTGCTGACTTGTTGGCATAGAGCCAGATATTCTTATAGTTAAAATTATGTGGTGATCTCAGAGAGGTGTATAGAACTGGTGATACAATGGATTGAATTAAGGATAAGGCATAAACAGAAGACATTTACAGGAAAATTTCCAAGAAATTTACAAATGTGTTAAAGCAGTGGCTGTGTTACCCATGGCATTTGTAAATATTGGCATGCAGAATCAGTCTTCCTAGATGTCAGTTTCCTTTTTTAATATGAGCTAGAGCTCATGAAAGCTGTTTCCTGATGGAAAAAAGATCCCTTTATGTGAATGGCTGCTGAGGCTAACAACACGTTATTCTGTGAAAGGATGAGTCAGGAGCTAACCCTGCAATCAGACTTATTCTAAATGTTGATGCAACCCTTAGCTTCCAGTTTAGGAGTTTGGGACAAACCTCGTAGAGAAGACGGTAGGGCTAGGACACCTTGCTGCAATGCCCTGCTAGATCAGTGTAAATATAAAAGGTAACCCAAACTCTTAAGAGGGTCATTACTACAGCTGGTGAATCTTTGGAACCATTATGGGTAGGAGGACAAGAGTGTGCTTCAGAACCATGTGAGACTTGAGTGCAGATCCTAATTCTGCTATCCATTTGCTATACGAAGTTGGACAATGACCTGTCTTAATGTCCTTTCCTCATTGGTAAAGTGAAGCTGATTAAAACTGCCCAATAAGGTTGTTTGGAGCATTTCATACGATAACACATGTAAAGCACATAGTATATCCTGGATGTGGCGAATGTTTGTTGCATCAGTGAATGAAGGAGAGAACTGAAACCTCATCAGGAATGAAAACGAGTCCCTCTGGAGCAATACAGAGCTGACCTAAGGACTTGGCTCTATCAATTTCATCTCTCACAAATTGGAAAAGTGAAGAGCTTTGGTTCTGAGGTTAGACTGGGTTTGAATTCTGCCTCCCCCTTTTCTTTACTAGTTGTGTAATATTGGGCATATTGCTGGACTTCTTAATCTCAATTTCCTGAGAAATTGAGTGAATTTCATTCAATGTAGTGAATCATCATCTTTTCTTCTTCGTATGGCTAGAAGTGTAGAAATACTAATTGCAGCCGGCTGCAGTGGCTCACACCTGTAATCCCAGCACTTTGGGAGACCGAGGCAGGTGAATCACAAGGCTAGGAGATTGAGACCATCCTGGCCAACATGGCGAAATCCCATCTCTACTAAAAAAATGCAAAAATTAGCTGGGTGTGGTGGCATGTGCCTGTAATCCCAACTACTTGGGAGGCTGAGGCACGAGAACTGTTTGAACCCAGGAGGCAGAGATTGCAGTGAGTCGAGATTGCACCACTGCACTCCAGCCTGGTAACAGCAAGACTCTGTCTAGAAAAAAACCCAAAAAACAAAAAAAGAAAGAAAAGAAAAGAAACAGTAATTTTAAACAATTGCATGTTTAAAATTGGTACCACCGTAATCCACTTTACTCTCCATGCAAAATAAAATGTCATCAGAAGGGATAGCTGGTCAACAAAGTAGAATAGGTCTTCAACCCCATAGTTTGCCTTAGTAAAAATTTAGCAACATTAACTGGGATAAAAGTTAGGAAAGGAGAGCAAATTTAGGCATCAGGAAACTGACATTTTTTTTTCAGTGGTGGAATAAAAGTTGTAGAATAAAGGAGTAACAGAATGGGTTCAGACAATGGCAGTTTTAATTTTTACTTTCACTTTGAGCAGTGCAAAATGCTAGTGGAAGCTAAAATGAATGACACTTAGGGAAAGAAAAAACTTCCCCCTTGAATCTCTTTAAAATCTATAATAATAATATAATAATATAAAGTGCATCTGGGCATTGCCTTCTGCTGCAGTTCTTGTCTGGCTCTTATCCAAAACTGTCAGGCTACTCTGAGTGCTGATGCTTCATATCCCAGCACCCTTTTATCTGAACCTTGCAGTGTCTTTTCTCTGTACTTTGGCAGTGATGTTACCTTGATGTTCAAGAATCTTTTAAAAGCAACACAGGCTTTCCTTGCATCTTGACAAATCGTTGTCTGCTAGTAATAAAGAAAAAGTAAGCCCGTGATCATTGTAAATATAAATACATCCAAGTGTTTCTGTTTTATTAAAAAATGGTTATGTATTTTGGGATCCTCTAGCTGAAAAGCAAATATTCTGATAAGTTTTCCTTATTTCTCTTGTGTAAATCAGCATGCTGCTTTTCAACAGCAAAGATCAAGTGGAGTTTCTATGGATCATTTAACATGTAAGGACAGAATTTAACATTTCTATATGATTTTCCTATTGGATTTTTAAAAAGGGAAACACAGATATTATTTTTATCTGTGTTGTATGTTCTTCTATTATTTTAAAGTTAATATTTTATTTACTCATTTTAATATGCTTTGGTAACAGTGGTTTACATCCACACAGTACTTTACATACATTTCCTAATCTAAGGCTTGAAGCAGCCACCGGAGGCCAGCAAGGCAGGCTCTCATAATTATTCCAACTTACATAGGAGGAAACTGAGGCTCAGAATGATTTATGACTCTCCCTTAAACCTAGGTCTACTCAGTCAAAACTAATGGTGTCTTCACTTTTTCACAGTGTCTCTCAGAAGAGAATCTTGGCTTAACAATGAATATTTAGCATCCAGAGTGAAGATGGTATATTTCTTTCTTTTTTCTTTTTTGAGACTGAGTCTTGCTCTGACAGCCAGGCTGGAGTGCAGTGGCATGATCCTGGCTCACTGCAACTTCCGCCTTCCAGGTTCATGCGATTCTCATGCCTCAGCCTTCTAAGTAGCTGGGATTACAGGCATGTGCCACCATGACTGGGTAATATTTTTTGTATTTTTAGTAGAAATGGGGTTTAGCTATGTTGGCCAGGCTGGTCTCAAACTCCTGGCCTCTAGTGATCCACCTGCCTCGGCCTCCCAAAGTGCTGGGATTACAGGCATGAGCCACCGTGACCGGCTAGACGGTACTGTATTTCTACTGTGGTGGACATTGGTCATAAGCTGTCAGAGGCTGTTATTATGTTTATGTTCAGGTGCTGCATTTTAAGGGGAATATACTGGGAAATTGGAGAACATGAGGAAGGTCAAGAATCTAGAATGATAAAGAGCCTTGGAATTATACTAGAAAGAACCAAAGAAATCAGGATTTTCAAATGTCGCAGAAAGAAAGATGCAGAGAGACATAGCTGACATCTCCAAATGTTTTATGGACTTCCTTGCAGAAGAGGAGTTTGATTTGTTCTTTGTAATTCCAGGCAGCAGAAGCAGGATCACTGGGTAGAAATTATACAGAAGTGGATTTATGCTGAATATAAGAAGAAGCTTTTTAACATTTAGAGATGTCCAAAAATGGAATAGACTGTCTCACTGCCACTGGGAAGCATTCACGCTCAGACTGTCCAGCTCAGAGATTATATGACTTTATGAACATTGTATTTCAGCAATAACACAATTTTATGATGAAACTGCTAAGGGCTCAGAGAAGAATTTCCTCACCAGCTGAAAACAAAAGAGTTTTGTACACTTTTCCACCGTGATTTTAGACTGAGAAAGTTGTATCCATAACAGTTCCTGTTTCACACACCGTTGTGTCTTGGGAAATACTGTCCAACTGATGGGGAAAGACACATAAGTTAAAACAGATAAGCAAAACTTTTGGAAGATGAGAATTGAAACAGACAGTGAGGTGTTTATGGTGGGGTGTGTGTGTATTCACGTGTGTACATTTTTAACTAGGATGAATTTACCATGGTTTTGGCTATTTTCAATTTGGCTTGTTACTTTTATTGCTCACCAGCCCAGCTCTAGAACATGACCTGTAGAATTAAAAGAAATGAGAGGAAAAGTCCTTTGATTTAGATGGGTTGTTTTCTCAATATGGAAAAGATGCTGCATCAAAAGAGAGATGTGCTAAAATAAGTTTCTGACGTAGCAGATCTAAGAAAAACACTGAGCTAGGATCCGAAGTCTCCATACTAGGTTTGGCTCAATTATTCCCTGCTTCATCTTTATGCCTTTTTATCTTTCTCTAAAATGGAAGTGTTTTAGGAATTTTCTTTCCAACTGTAAAATGTTATGATTCTAATTCTCCCAATTTTATTGCTCTAATTCTCATTTGCATAGAAAGTGGAAAATGGCCTCACTTAAAAAAAAATTCAGTCATTTATTTGTTCTTTAATTTCCTCATTCATTTATTCAAAAACATTTAAGTGAAACACTATTATAAAAATATAAAAAAATTGTTTTAATATATGATTTTTAAGAATGAAAGGAGAAATGGAAAACAGCACATTTTTCCATTATAGAGTACCTCTATAGAGTTCCTCAGTTTGAAAGAGTGATGTTTATTATAATACTTAAAATTAAAGCAAGGCACTTAGTTTTTAGGATGTTTTGAAACAAATATAATGGAATCCCTCTGTAAAATGACTTTCTGTGGCTTAATTTGGGAACTGCAGCATTTCAAAGCATGGCCCAAATCATAATGGCATTCAGTAAGTTCTTACTATACTAGATCCTTTAGCCCCAGAATTATTAAATGGCTTTACCACTGATTCCAAGCAGAAAGCCCTTTCTCTATGAATTATCATATATTTTTCCCTTTTTCTAACAGATTCCAGAGGGGTGACTACCACATCGATGTCTGTATCAATGACTACCTGGATGTTTTCTGCCCTCACTATGAGGACTCCGTCCCAGAAGATAAGACTGAGCGTTATGTCCTCTACATGGTGAACTTTGATGGCTACAGTGCCTGCGACCACACTTCCAAAGGGTTCAAGAGATGGGAATGTAACCGGCCTCACTCTCCAAATGGACCGCTGAAGTTCTCTGAAAAATTCCAGCTCTTCACTCCCTTTTCTCTAGGATTTGAATTCAGGCCAGGCAGAGAATATTTCTACATCTGTGAGTATATAGAGATTTATCGTGTTGTAGGGCAGCTGCAAGAGCCCAGACTAATTTTTTACCCATGTTTCAGAGAATTGCAGAGAGCTGGACTCTGCACTACAGATGTCTCCTTGTAAATGCATACATCAGGATCCCTAGATACATTAGCTGGGAATTGAGAGCACAAATTAGATTAAAGACAGAGCGCCTCTCCCCCTATGAAATTACGTGTCAGCCTGTTCAGTGAACCACTGCTGACTTGTATTTCTTTTAAATGAAAATTGCCAGGACTTCTCCAAAGCTCAGGAAAAGAAAAAAAGACTCCTGAAAAAAAATTAAAGGAAATAATTAAATTTACATAGCTTGGAGTCATTGGATTTCTTATTCAGGTGTCAGCAATATCCTTTCAATCATCCACATTTTCAGTGGAGGAAGCCAAAACTCCTGGAAATGTCAGCATGCTGAGATAAATACTCTCTTTGCACCAAGGAGAAAGGATAATTATTAAGAGCAGCTTTGTCTTTAAACAGAAAAGACTTGTGAAGAAATTTCTAGAAGAGGTTCCAAGGGAACTGATATAAGTACATTTCCCACCTGTGAGCACTGAGTGACTGCCCTGGGAGAGCTCTAAAACTTTTTCAGTGGACTTCAGTATTAATTAGAATGCCTGGCCTTGTTTATTTCTCCATTATGTACCCATCATTTCTTCAGACATCCTACTATCATATGTTGTAGGTAAATGCTTCTCAAACTTCACTGTGCATAGTGTTATCTGGGGATCTTGTTGTAATGCATTCTGACTGAGGAGGTCTAAGGCAGAGCCTGAAATTCTAGATGTATGAAGCTCCCAGATGCTGCTGCTGCGGTTGCTGCTGCTGATCTGTGGACCACGTTTTGAGTAGCAAGGTTATAGGTAATAGCTACTTTAAACAGCTTGTTGTGTGTTTGGACTTTAGTATTTATATTTAAACTGTCTGGCCCTTCCCGTATATTTTCACTGTCAACGGAAGAGGTTAAAAGTTTACTTGTTAAAAAATACGTTTATTGGACAGCTTAATCTGGGCTGAGGAATTTTGGGGAATGCAAGATGAAAAGATATTCCCTGTTCTTAGAGAGTGACATTTTACTGAGGAGCAGACTTGTAAATAGGCAATGATGAAGGTATATGCAGGGAGTAGTGAGAACATGGAGAAAAGTTGTGCCTCACCTGCTTGGAAGAATCAGGAGCTGCAACCCCACACGGTAGGTAGAGATCCAAGTTATACTACCCAGTATGCTTAGCATCGACTTTCACCCCAGCTTGCCAGACAAACAAGAACATTCCTTTTTCTGACTCATTTCTTCAGTCCAAACGTCCCTACCCACTCATAACTCACACGGTTTGAGTCTACAGGGATTTCTAGCTCCTCTCTTTCTCCAGAAAACAGAATTTTATAATAAGTTGGATTTCACCATCACAATGGTTACTCTCACTTATATTGGAATTGAATTTAAAAAGGAAATTGAATAGTACCAGTTTTATTATTTCAGTACATATTTCAGTCATTAGTCATGAGAAAACATGCAAAAGCCTTGATACTATCTCACATTTGATCTGTAAAATAAGAAAAGGAATATTGAGTCCCACAGATGCAGGAAGCACTGGGATACAGTGAAGTCACACTTCTCGGGCAGCAGGTTCTTGACTTTTGTTGCTTTTTCACTTTGTGAAATAATCTCATTCAGCAAATGAGAAAAAGGAAAGAGGAGAACTTCACTTGTGGGATAGCATCTCATTAATTGTCTAACTGTAAAATACTATATAAACATAAGAGAAAATCCTTGCTAGTTTTGAAATTACCTTACTGGCTTCTCAGATTAAAAAAACAACAACAAAAACAAAATTCAAAAATAAATAGCACCAAGATGGGGAACATATCCACGAGCTAACCAGTTGATTACCTGATTATTAGAAATTATACAATTCATTCAGCTTCATAAGCAAGATGTTATTATTCAAATATACCCATAGCACTTATGACTGGTTTTTCCTCATTTGTGGTTAAATTCAATATTTCACTAAAAATCATTATGTGACTTCTATAACATTCATTTAACGGAGTCATTTAACTGTCAAGAGCTCCCGTCAAAGTAATTGTTCCAAAATGCTTCAAAATATGAAGAGCTTTTTGCTGTTCAGCTGAGTTTAACTTGAATTACTTTTTTTAATGAAAGGTAAAATAGCACAAAATTAGCAGCAAAAAGATGTTCATTTACAAGAAGCACAGTGGCCTGGTGTTCAGTTAAATTGAATTTTCAACCATGTTTTTGACCCGCAAAGGCATCCTTCCCTGTCTTTTTAATAATGAAAGGATTTTCTCTCTTCCACCACTGCAGTCAGGAGCAGCAGAGCTAACATGGATGTCTTACAGACATTTAATGTACTGTGGTCATAATTAAACTAAAGGATTCTTAGGGGAGAATTGGCCCTCAGTTGAATTCTTCTCTTCCCTAATGTGCGTGGAATGAACAAGATGATTGGGAAATAACTATTTTCACACTTACTACATTGTTACAAGAAGCTCTATTGCTGATCTCAGGAACAAGCTTCACTGCCCACCAGTCAGTTTTACAGAATGTTCTTGCTAGGACAGGGATACATTTCAGCTCCACATGGCCTTAAAATCTCTTCTAACTTTTCCTAGAAAAAAGAAAGCTATAGCTTTTTGGCCATCCTGTTTTATGGTGCTAGGTGTAGGCTTCACTTTTAGTGGAGACTGTGGAGTGTCAAAATTCAGATACAAACACAGATCTGGAGGAAGGGAAGGCAAGCATTTCATAACACGCTGTTCACCTCATTACTTAGAGAGGACGCAAGTCAGAAATTCTTATCAAGATTTGCCTTATGCTCAACCAGATTTCTTTCTTTCTTAATGTCTTTGAGTTTTATAAAATTAAGAAAATGCGGTAGTTGAAAATATCTTAAATGAAGTTTCCAATTTGCTTTAAAAATAAAGCATCCTTTGCAGTTCTAGTCCCTTTATTTTAACTCCCCAGAATAACTCTATGCTATATTCTCCTTTCCTTGGGAACAGACAGTATATTAAGTTGTTATAATTGCTGATTATTGCTAAGGTAGACTGGAGCCATCTCTGAATCTGACAAATACTGTTTTTCATCTACAGGAGTTATTTTGGGAAGAAATTGGCATACTAAAGTAATTACAGAAAGTTGGTGGTATTTATATCAATGATAGATTTGAAGAACAGCCAGTCAATTGATTAAGGCAATAGCTGTTTATATAGACTTCCTAAAGGACATAGTAATTTTAGAAACTTCAAAAATACTCATTTTAGCAAGGTATGGTGGTACATGCCCAGCTGTTTGGGAGGCTGAGGCAGGAGGATTGCTAGACTCAATAAATCGAATCCAGCCTGGGCAACATAGCAAAACTCTGTCCTTTTTTTTTTTAAAAAAAAATACTCATTTGAAACTTAAAAAATACTCACTTTAGAAATGATACTCTTAAATATTAACTTAATAAGAACATGTTTGAAAGAAGTTTTGCTGTTATTTTTACATCAGAAGAGGTAAACGGAAATCCTTTAAGTAAGTTATCTTTGTAATTCCATAAAACACTGATTTGAATATACCCTTTTATAAAGTAAGGAAAACGGAGTCCCAGGTCCTTTTCTTGACCTAACTAGCTGTATGATCTTGAGCAAATCATTTTATCTCTTTGGAGTTTGAACTCTACATCTATAAAATAATGTAATTATAATCGACTACAGAAATAATTGGAGCTTTAATATCCTAATTTTATTATATTTTATCTGAGAGTCTGCAGCATTAGAGTAAAAGATAACATCTGTACAGTGGCCCAGACCAACACCTTGCTTAGTAGGTGTTCAATAAATCCTAGTTAAAGGTACATTTTTAGGGATGATGCAGAGTGGAGAGGCACGTTAGCATTATGGAACTAGTTCTCTCCCAGCTACTCTGTCCAAGTCACCATTATCTGTGGTCTCTACCAGTACAGCAGGCTCCTGTTTTCCCCACTCATGGCACTGCTTGGTCAGAGCCCTCCAGGGACTTCCTGTCTCACCCAGACAGAAGTCTGCAGTCTCTAACCTGGCCAGCAAGGTCCTCCATGGCTGAACTCCTCACCACGATTCTCTCCGCCTCTGACTTCCTCTGCTACCACCCTCTGCCTGATGCTGCCTGCTCAGCCGCCCGCCCTCCTTCCTCTCCTATCCAGCACACCCCTACACCAGGGCCTGGGGACTCTATTGTCCCTCTGAGTGGGCTTCCCATTGCCCCAGGCATCCAGGTCCCTCGCTCTCACTTTCTTTAGGTCTGCACTCAAAAACATGTTTTTATATGACAGGCTACTCTGACCTCCCTATATAAAAATAACACCTTGTTCTCCGCGTTCTCTAAACTTTTACTCTGCTTTATTCTTCCTTAGGCACTTATCACCCCTGACATTATATATTTATGGTAGGTTGTCCACAGCTGTTCCTGCTTTCTGCCTTGTATTATATTGCTTGACACATGCAGATGTTTAATAAGTAAGGGTAACTGGAATTTATACAGCTTGTACTCCATTCCAGGCACTATCTCAAAACAGCACTACGAAGAACTGTTCTTTTTCCCTATTTACAGATGGACAAACTGAGGTACAGAAAAGTCAGGTAACTTGAAAAAGGTTCACACAGTTAAGAACTAGCTGATCTGGGAGGAAGTTAACTGAGTAAGCAACTAAAAGAAGTAAAGAGATAAAGTCCTGGGTCTAATATAGTTGAAAAAATACACTTTATATATTTTTTAAAAAATTAGAAACAAATGGTACTCACTTTGACATCTGCTGTTTAGAGAATTCTTCTTTATAAACACTTCCTAGAAACCCCAAATCAGATGGTAGGAAGATAAATTTTAAACATATTTCTGCATTTTCACCTCTCTAAAGGATACTTTTCCATCTCCAGAAGATATTTCAATTGTATCTTCCCAGAGAGTTGACCTTTTTAACTCAGATAACTTCAGAAACCACAAAGGTTGCATTTTCTAAGAAATTCCTCTTAAATGTTCTGAATATTCACCGTCCAGACAGAATCATGATTGTATAATTGATTCAGGAATTAGTACATTTTAATGAGAGATCTATAATAAAGAAGACAAACATAATTTTGTGAAAATGATACTAAAAAGCAGAGAATATTTCTGGCATTTGTTGTGTCTGCGTTATCACTGGGACATTCTGTGTTACCTTGGGCATCATTCTTAAATCTGTGGTATATAGCTGCTTTAGTGTATGTGGTTAACTGTATGTGGTTAATTCTCAGCTTTATGTATTTACATTAAAAGTTTACAGTCTTATCTTAAGCAATAGGCAATTTTAATATGCACTGTATAATTTTTAAAACTAAGTAACCTAAATTCCTAAGAGCCATCTTATTAAAATGATCTAGATGAGCTTCAAGAATTATTTGATGATACAATACAGTTATTGACTAACCTCTTAAAAGTATAAGAATATTCAGGAAAATTAGAAAATGTTAATTTGAAAAAAAGTCCTTCACTTACCAATTTGATATGTTTCAAAATCTTATGTGCAGGTGAGTTGTTTAGAGCTTAGAATATAGTTTTTCATAGAAGTGCAGGTTTTCCGTAATATGGAGAATCTGCTTAGTCATAATATTGATGAAAAGCTATATATTTCAGTGAAAAATTGTAGAAAACAGCATCTAGAAAAGTTGCTCAATAAGTATTTATTGCATGGATAAATGCCATAATAAACCACATATGGCCAAAAAAAATTTATTTTTAAAATTTCTAATTTTTTTAAGAAAAGCAGGTAAATTATAGGGCACAAATTTTACTGCACCCTCTGCAGCAGTTCCCTAGTTTTTTAGTACTGAAAAAAATCATATGCTAGGAATACATAACATCAAAGCAAAGAGTGGAACATGGGTTTTTGTTGTTGTTGTTGTTTATTAAAAAGCACAGACTCTGGTAAGTGTGGCTTTGAGTCCAAAAGCTCTTTCTGTGGTCTTACTAGCTGTGTGAACTTGGGCAGTTTACTTAATCTCACTGAGCTTCACTTCCTTCATCTGTAAAATGGGTGTAATAATCACAACTCTTTTCTGATTTTTGAGTCTCAATTGATGAAGTATTTTTTTAAGGAACAAGTTGACTGCCAAAATGATAACTTCAGGAACCCAAGTCCAAAACGTTTCTCATTCCTCGTTAAGGCAGCTTGAATATCCCAGACTGATATTTTAGTTCAGTAAAAAATTTCATAAATGCTTAAAGATTAAATTTTAAGACCATTTCCTGTATTCTTAAGGAGCATTATGCTAGGATTACTATGCCTAAGGAATTCTTCATTCCTCTTGATGTCTGGTTTTTCAATAGCTTACTTTAGTAATCTACATTAAGAACTGTTTTGCTCTGGACAGTTCACACCAATCACCTTTTTTGCATAGTTTTTCTTACTGAAATAGAAGAGTTTCAAGATGGCACAATTATCAAAGCAGGAGGTAATCTTTTTCACTGTTCATTGTCTTTTATTCTTGCAGGGAAATGACCTGTAATTACAATGTACTTGCTTACAACGAACAACTCAATATTTGCTTCAGTGTGTGTGGGCATTTTACTTTTGTTATTGAAAAATGTTTTTGATTACTAAAGTTTTATTTTAGCATTGTTTACTGTAGCATCAACTTTACTAAGATTGAAGAGGTTTATAACTGAAATGTTCTGTAGGATTGTGGTCAAACACTAGCGCACCTCCTCCAGTGTTTCAGATATGTGTACTAGCACATGGTGTTTTAAGACACACTTGCATTAATACAGAAGAGTGGAAGGACAGTGTTGGGAAACTGACAAATGTGAACTTTTTCTAAAACTGAAAAGAATGAATATGGCACAAAAATCAAATAGTAAGTACCCAGATATAGATTCAGAGTACATCTTAGTCACCAAAAACTGTTTGGTTTTTCTTTTTAAGTTTTGTTTTATTTTGAAAATAGAATGGAACAATTTTTCTCCACTTGAAAGCTAGTGTTTTTTTTTTTAAGGATTATAGCAGGTCTCTATTTGAAAATAGTCCTTCTATTCACTTTGTATACTCCCACAGGTCTTTAGCGAAGCTGCAATAATGCACCTTTTTATTTAAAGAATGAGTTTAGGGAATTGTGTCTGTTTCAAGTTGTCTCTAGTCATTTTTTAGGAAAGCATGAATGGTTTTCAAGGGCTCTTAAATGAAGGTTAAATAAAGAACATGAAGGAGGATATTTCGGGACTTGTGGAAATTATTCTGTTAATTGTAATTTCCTCTTATGAAAACAGTTGTTTACAGCCAGGTGCCTTCTTAACCTTCCAACAAGCATGTGCAGCGTCAACTCAGGTGCTGTTGGAGCTAGACCTGTACCTCTGCCTTCTGGTAGCAACTTCACTCAGTACACTTCACATTGTTTGAGTGAAATCAAAGGTAGAGGAGGCAATTAATAGGAACACAGGATATTGAAAAGTATTTTTAATTTTTTGGCAATATCATTTGATCAAGTAGCATGGATTTTAAAAGGAAATGCATGCCATTTAAGTGACAGAAGGATTAGTATAGTTTAACTACTGTTTAAAAGAGAACTGAATGCCAGGTTTGTGAAAAAGGAAAGTGGAGCAAATATCACTGCTTAATAGATTTTGACATTGGGACCATTTTGAAAGTTTGCAAAGGGAGCCTTAAAAGCTAGTGAATAATTGGGACTTGATGAAAATTCACGGTATAAAGGCATAAGAAACTGAAGATTCCTAAGTGCCCTCCCCATTGTCTGAATTTTTCAAAGGCTGTGACACTCAGATAAGAAGTTCAAAACCAAAATAATTTTTATTTGTACTCCTTTTAAGAATTCAGAATGCTCTTATGAGACAGAAGAAGCATGTAGAGTTTTGACCTCCTCAGGGAAAAAGAGGAATTATGTCACCTTTTGCTTCCTTTACCCCAGCGAGACCAAATGCTGAAATGGAAACAAAATAAAGGATTGTTCTTTTTATCCCTAAATGTCAAAAGTGGCTGCATCTCCTAAAGAATAATGCACCTGATTAATTGTGTAATTTCACAGGGAAGCAGTAATTCTCAGCCTTATAAACACGTAATGTACTAAGCTGGTTTCAGAGTTAACTGAAACAGTTTAATGAGCTGCTGCATCACGTGTATGTACAGTGTTACACAGAGCAGATGCCAGGAAAAAAGGAAATAACACACCAGCGACACTTGGAATAACAGTGTTTATACTTCATTGACTTTGGGTTGTCAGCATGCTATTCTCTGTGTTTCCCTTAGTAACTTATTAAGGCAACTGAATTTCAGTGTGATGATGTCTGAGTGTCATTTCTTGTAAATTACACAAGCATGCACACACCAAATGCATAGTCAATCTTTGGGGAAAAAATAATACTTTCTAGAATAGACGACCAACATATTATCCGCAAGATATACACACAGAGTGAAAGGTTACTCTCTGAACCTCATGCATGCTGGAAGAACAGCATTTGGGTCTTTCATCAGAAGAAATACTGTTTCTACAGACTTTCCCACTCATCTATTCTTGCTCTGTTTTCACCGAATGGTCGTGTAACTCTTGGTTTGAAAGTTGTCATACAGCCTCACAGCAGACTTATATTATCTACAGAGTTCTTTATGAGGAAATATAAATCACCACAAATGAGACTTTTCACGGCCAGAGATATGTAGAAATTTGTGTCAGTGCTTTGCTGGCTTGCTAAAAAATATCTCTAGGCTCCGAAGCTCTCACAACTCATCCTTGCTCCCTACCCTTTTGGGAAGCAATTCTCACAACTTGAGATTTATGGTCCAGAGAGCTGATAGTGGCTATAAAGTTATCTGTTTTCTCTTTTCTTTAATATTAATGCAGAGAACAAGGCATTATCATTCATTATTTTAGTTCATGAGTATCGTGTGGGCTTGAAATACGGTTTCTGGGGATATGGCTTACCTCTGTTTAATAGGGGAAATATGCGGACTTTGGCAACAAGCTTCTTTTCCATCGAATACTTTAAGTCAGATTGTATAAAATCCACATTGGGAACAAAACTTTAATATATATGCTATATACAAGTTTCGTTTTAAAGTTTAAAGCTTCACAAAAAATTAATTCATTCTGAGCCTCAAAAGTAAAATATTATGAATTGGAGAACAGCCAGCTAGTCTATTATTATTGGAAATTGGAATGATAATATCTCTTCATTTTACTATTTTTAGAGATGTACAATATTTCCAACTAGCTTTATCTACATTAATGTTAGCTAAGTTTTAGTTTTTAGTTAGCATTTCCTTTTGCATGTAAACCCATAAAAACAAATAACGTGAGTTTTGAATCATTTTTAAGAAGAATGTATATTGTTTTGAACTTAAACTTGCCTAGTTTTTAGTACTTCCAATATCAGGCTTTGAATGTAAATTTGCTTTGCTTGATTTTTTTTTTTACAGACATTTTTAAAAGTTCATTTTCTCCTACAGTAAATTGTTACAAAATCTGACTAATATCTGAATTGATCAGGTTTTACTGTATGTTTTGCTTTAACAGTTTCAGTCAGTCCTCAACCTTGATTTCAGAAGTACTTGCTTCATCTTAAGTGGAATTTTTAAGGGACAAATCTAAGTAAGCAAGGAGAGTAAATTAGAGGCTAAATGTGAACAGGCAAATTTTCACTTTTAATATGTTGCTTAAAGGTCTTAGTATATAAAATGGGGGCAGTTCAGTTCAGTCGGTTTTGAAGTAATATGATGAATATTGTAGGGATTTAAATGAAGTTTAGTTCAGCCTTTTGCTAAAGGTTTGCTCATGCTTTGACTCATAACTCCTCCCATAACACTTGTTCTGATAGTTGTAATTAGAGGGATTTAGCATATATTTCACATACTATGTGGCAGGCACTGTATCCAGCACTTTATCTGTTTTAGACTGTTGAATACTCATCTGTGAGGCCAGTACTATCATTATCTATTGTATAGATTAGGAAACTGAAGCTCCGAGATGTTAATTGACTTACCACTTACCTGAGATCATGTAGTTAGTACTGGAGTCAGGATTTGAACCCATGCAGTTTGACCCCAAGCCTAGAGTCTTAATTCACTTATTTCATAATAAATACTGTAAAAGAAGTTAAAAGGAGACCAAGATTTCAAGCATCATTGGCAAGTCATTATCTAAGTTCTACCTTCACCTTGGAACTTAGGCAGACCCTGTTCTAAAGATAGCTAATTTGAAATATGTAGGGAAATATCATGTCAAGCTCTTCCTGAAATTCACATACTAGGAAGTAAATGGGTTTTTAGAACAAAGCAGAGCACTATTGAATGGTTTGGGGTCAGACATGATGACAAAATGAAATGTGTCATTCACCATTCCTACTTCAATTGTGATGAAGGCATTTAATGATTAGCAAGAGTATTGAAAGTATATGCCTCCTCAGTGCCCTGAGTCATTTTTCAGAGGTTAAATTTCATTAACAGAATCGATTGCACAGTGTAGGCTTTGGTGGATATATTGCAAAGCCTAGTGAACAACTGTCTCAACATTGCAGCTTGTTAACATGATGTGCCATGCCGGGGATTGCCTTACCTTATCTAGCCTTAAGCAGCACAGCAGCTGCAAATTATTGTTTCACTTATTGTAATTAGTTATACTTGCTGTTGCTATTGTTGTTATTTAAAATCCACCAGTTTTTCACAGACTTGCAGTTACTATACATCTTTGCACAGGAAAGATGAGTAGAGCTTCCATAAGAGAAGGACACATTGAAAATGTGTAACATTTGAAATCCTTTCGAATGAAGTACAGTAATTGTAGCAGCCATATGCAGCACCCAGATTTTACACAGAGGGGGTCTTGGCACTGGTTCATAAGGGTGATTGCCAGAGTCAGGGAGACCACCCAGCAGCCCTCCAAAAAAAAAGCTTCACACAGTTCATGTGGATTTCTCCTCTTACCGGCCTCTCCTCTCCTGATAAGGAATCAGCAGCATAAACTCAGGTATCAATGAAAAGACAGGTCTGGATAGAATGGAAAGTATTTGGAAAATAAAAACTGGATAGATTGGGTCAGATTATGGAAGGCCTTTAATTCTGGTCTGAAGAGTTTGGCATATATGTAACAGGCAATAGGGAGTAGTAGTATGTTCTTAAAGAGGAAACTGATTTGAGGCTTATCATATAAATACGTTGAAATCATTTGTTTTGTGGTTGGTGCTTGCTGGGTATATATTAATAGCTAGCATATAGTAAGCTCTTATCCATTCCATATGTTTGTATATATTACCTCATCCATACTTTATCACAAGCAAGTGTTAGGCATTGTTATTGTTCCCATTTTATAGATGAGAAAAACTGAAATGCAAAGAGGTCAAATCACTTCTTTAGAATCACACTGTTCATGTGCGGTTGAGTCCAGATTTGAGCAAAGGCATTCTGACTTCGAAGTTCATGCTCTTAGCTCTTATCCATGTGTGAAAAGCAATGTTCAAAAATGTATTCTATAAATAGTGCTGGTACTTAATGCAGAAATGATTCTAATCTCAGAGATATTAATATCCTTAACTTGAGTTTCTTTTTGATTGACTTTAGTTCCTTTTCCATAGGTGTAGAGATTTTTGCATAAGTTTTTATGATATTTATATTAAGTGGAATTTCTATATCAATAACATTTGCTAGATTAGTTTAATCAAATAGCAGAATTTCTGACCTTTAGTTACAATGTGTTAGCTTATTATAAAGTACATTTTAGAAGATTTATTGTGGCAATTTTGTGAAATATTTATACTCAAAATGCTATAAAAGCCATTTATTAAACTCTACTTGAGCCTGTTGGTACTTGTGCATCATTATATTTGTAGAAAATCTACAGTGGCTATAAAAGGACACACTTCAGTATTACATATTATTTTCTCATTAGTCAAGCAGTTCATCAGTGCTTACTGAGCTATGTTTACCTAGAGGGCCAATGTAGGCAACACTGTGGAGAAAGTTTTCAATATGATCTTTGTCCACTAGGAGCTTACAATCCAGTGTGGGAAAACACATTCATGAAAATAACAGTAAAAAGAGAAATAAAGTGAATTTTAATATTACTTTCCATAAAAGAGAGATAAGATTGTTTCAGGAGGAAGGGATCAGTTAAAGATGTAGTAACATATTGATTTGAGGGACAAGGTGGAATTTAAGTCTCAGGGCTTAAAACGCTATCCCAAATTTAGTGATCTACCTGCAGATGGTAGGTGAAAAGGCAGATTCTTGGATCCCACTTTCATAAAGTTTGATTCATTCAATTTTATGAGGTTGCAATGTAGGCATCTATTTTTAATAAGTCCTCTAGCTGTTTTTCCAGCAAGTGGTAACACATTTAAGGAACATTGGCTTAAAGTAGGAATGGATGGGTCTGGATGCAAGACTTGAAAGAAGTGGGTACTAGAGGATTTGATTAAGTGGAAGGGTTGTGTCAACAGTACCGTCAGTCTTGAGAAAAGGCAGTCTTTGTGATGTGAATGTTGGTATAATCCAGGGAGCTCTGGTTAAGGAGAGATTAAGACAGTCTAAGATAAACACTAAAATAGACTAAGATTCTGGGAGTCATCTAATTCACAATGGTGATGTGCTGCCTCATCAAGTAAATTGTCTCCTTGCTTTGCCTATAAATTATACACAATTTGACTTTGCTGATTTAAAGAAAAACCATAGAACCCTTTAGGGTTTTTATATTTCTTATACAATTAAACAATTTTTTATCATAAAATAAATTTCTTTTTCAAGGCGGTAAGCTGTGTTAGGATAAGAATCAGAAAGCCACATAAAAACAGAAAACAGGCAAGATATCAAGTGATAAGAAATATTCATTTTGGACCAACAGTTTAGAAGAAAAATGTGTACCTGGAGAGAAAGAGAAGAATCATGAATAGTTCCTGTAATATTCCATTTATATAACATGAAGTTTTTGGAAGGTACAGTGAAGAAGTCAGTGCCTATTGTCTGTGACCTTTTGTGCTTGTCAGTTTGTTTTGCTCTCCCTGATGTCAGTTAGAGTCTGATGAGAATGGAGTCAATTTGAACGGAGCAATGATTTGGTTATGATTAAAGGTCAACAGTGATCTGTACCTAATCACTATTTACCACTTCTATATTGGGTTAGGCAACAGTCATTTTTTTTTAACCATATAATATGCCCTTATTCTTAGAAAATAAATCTGTTATTTCATAGGTTCCTTTTAAAAGCATTTTTAAGTTTAGAAAGATAGATGAGATGAGAACGAGGAGGTCTAGGTCTTGGCTCCACCATTCATTAGGTGTGGAGAGTTAGGCAGGAGACTTCAACCCATGTTTCAAGTTTTCCATATGGAAATGAGTTGAAGTGCTAGTTTAATAAATGGTATTCTTAATACTGATATTTGAAAGGCAATTAGTTACTTTCCTCGTTTCTGTCAAAATTAATGGTAGCTTCCATGACAAATTTTTATGGGTACTTTGAATTATACATTTGCATGTGTCAAAAATAGTTTCTATCATCAACTAGTTTGAAATACACTGGTGGTCAGAAATAGCTCACTGTCATTTACTCACAAAGGCATTTTTCTTACCATCTTTGCAGAATCAAATATGGCCAAAATATATTAATTGAGTTCAAAAGGTATTAGTTCAGTTCACTGTGGTTCATTTAGAGTGTTCTACAGTGATGAAGATGAAGAAATAATCAGTCTACTCACTTAGAGAAACATTTCTGGGTCTCATCCAAATCTGCAGTGGTCAGTTGCATGTGTACAAAATATTTTCAAGGGCTAACTAGAAAATTGCCTGTCTGCTGGCTGGTTTTGTGCACCTGGTTTTTTTCCCTATAGTCTCATACCTGAGAAACATGGAGAAATGTTCTTTTTCTAAATTGAAAAATTCAGCTGTAGTCTAAATGAAATGGGATAAATTATCTTTTTCACAATTATCCATTAAAGAGAGAATTAGAATTAATATTAATCACAGATGTTTCATCAAGTTTTATTATCAACCAGATTGACTGCCAAAGTGCTTTCTGGAAGACATTTTCTCTCTCTCCCCCACCTGCTACTGAGAACAAACTATTATGTGTCTTTAGATAAAGATTAGTGATTTTGGCAATTCATTTGAGGAAAACTGTATTTTACTGTATATTCCAAGTCAGTTGAAGGCATCACTGGAAAGCATGGTTTGTCACTTCACTGATAAAATTATACCACCAAGACACAAGATAGAATAATTCTATCATCAAAAACAGGTTAATCAATAAGTCTCCCAAAGTTAGTATCACCCAATCTATATTTTAAGAATTTTGGCAAGCCTAGTTTATAAATAGAATAAGCAAAATTCTGTGTAATCCTGATATTTTAAGAGCTATTTTTTTACCCATCATAACTAAATTAATATTACTTTTCATTTCTATGTCTACAGTCTGGAATAATTCATTGCCAAATGTATGATCTCTGTAATAATTATGAACATTTGATAATACCCCATCCATTTGCAAAGTACACCACAGATGAGTATTATATTCATTAAGGTTCTCCATTTGTAAACAATATTTATCAACTTCAGCTAACTTAAAAAGACGCAAGTTTGTTGGCTCACACCTGTAATCCTAGTCTTTAGGAGGCCAAGGCGGGAGAGTCGCTTGAGCCCAGGCTGGGCCACAAAGTAAGACCCTATCTGGAAAAAAAATTTAAAAATAGCCAGGCGTGTTGGCAATGCCTGTACGTCGGTGTGACCCATGATTGCACCACTCCCCTACAGCCTGGGCAACACAGTGAGACCCTGTGTCAAATACCAACAAAGAAAAAGAGATGGACTTTTTCCTCAGAGTTTGGTTATTTTAACTGAAGACCTCTGGATGGACAGCAACCAAAACAGTGCTGGGGATCTCGAATATAACAAGTGGGTAGTCTCATCAAGACTCAGCCATTCAATTTTCTTAGCTCTAACACTTCTCAATTTCTTGTGTCATCCTACTCAGGATTCAAGTTCTTGGGAAAAGGAATTTGATTGGCTTATATGCCTATGCTTTGGAAAGAATAGAGAGTACTTTGACCGACAGCTTCAAGACTGCCTGAGATTAGGAAAGAGGAGTTCTTCAGAGTTTTTTTGTTGTTGCTGGTGGTGGTGGTGGTTTGTGTTTTCACCTAAGAAAGTTAGGTAGTGATGCAGAATTAGGCAGAAACAACCACTGGCCAAAACCAAGGTGTATTTCATTGATGAACAGTGCTGTCCAATATGTGGAATGGTTCAAAACAAAGAGAAAGTTTATGCAGTCAATGCTTTAACTGCAACAGGGACAGAGGTCATTTACCATTTATATTTCCTTTTTTTTTTTTTTCTTGAGACAAGAGTTTCACTCTTGTTGCCCAGGCTGGAGTGCAATGACGCGATCTCGGCTCACTGCAACCTCTGCCTCCCGGGTTCAAGCGATTCTCCTGCATCAGCCTCCCAAGTAGCTGGGATCATAGGCATGTGCCACCACATCTGGCTAATTTTGTATTTTTATTAGAGACAGAGTTTCTGCATGTTGGTCAGGCTGGTCTTGAACTCCTGACCTCAGGTGATCCACCTCGGCCTCCCAAAGTGCTGGGATTACAGGCATGAGCCACCGTGCCCAGCTACCATTTATATTTCTAGTGTGTTGTACAGTAATATTTTATCTAGTACTCTTATATTTTTCTAGTACTTTTGCACGTTTAACTGTGGTCAACAAATTAAAACATATGGTTTATATTTTTCAGTTTTCTCTCACATTTAATTACTATTCTTTCTTCTAATGAATATGGATATAAAAAATCAAAGACTCTAAGACAAAGAATGGAAAGCATCCTGTTTCTTAATTTCAGCTTTATTTCATTGGCATCAACAGAATATAAGACATGCAATAGACTGCGTTACGTCTCATTTCTGCCACTGTCCAATTCTAATCAGATTTAGGGCCAGTCATGTAAGTGAGTCTGTTTCCTCAAATGTAGGAGAGGGAGTTAGGCTAGAGTGAGGATCCAAAGATGGTTTCAAGGAACAAGGAAATTATTAAGATGTTATAATTTCTTATAATATCTTATAACGACTATATAATTTCTTTGCTAAATTTTGTTAAAATTAAAGTTAATATTTTTTCCTGAAAAACTTTCTGATGCCTTAAATATGATACTGTGCATTGTTAACTCTTCAAAGTGAGTGGTACAATACACAATGTTCACCAAATTTATTAGACTTGGGAACCCTTTTTTTTTATAGAGCATGTTGAGGGAACTGGCTTCCATGGATTAGGTTAGATTATCTGTAAAATCCCATTTACATTTAAAGTATACTAAGTATATAGTTCTCCTGATCATAAAATCCATTTTAATACCATTCATTATCCAGTCCTTTCTATCTGGTCACTGCAACCAGACTTGCTGTATAGTTAAAAACACATCTTTGCCTCTAGTCTTCTTTTCAGATGAGCAACATATACAGACTAGTGTTCTCTTCCTTCAAAGACTCATGCCTTTGTTAAGAATCTTGTCACTTAAATTCCTCTGACTGTTCCTATAAGATCTGTTTAAAGTCTTTTAAATAACTTTTGATGTCTTTCTGGAGTCCCATTTTAAATGCAGATCCAAAATGTGAGAACAAAACTTTTGATTAGATTTGATGAGTAGACCAGTATAATTCACATTCAATTTGCAGTCTGCTATAGGTTTTGTTTTTCTTGAGATATACTTGTACCTGGTAAGTGGCTCTTCTGTGCGTGTGATACTCTATGCTTTTGACTCACAGCGTGCTCTTAACTGTCTTTAATGAACAATTTAACTAGTTGGCTTTAATAACTAGCTATCACATCCAAATAATTTTACTTATAAACCTATTCTTAAATCCATCTTACATTCTTTGATGAAAATTCAGTATTAAGTAATACCTCAATTATGACCTAAGCTGGGGGCTAGAAAAGGACAGGCACTCACTAATACATATGCCTTCCAAGTTGGTTCTGAACATTGAGAATCCTGTTTTTGCAATGAATAACTAGCCAGTTTTGCAATCCCTAGGAATACACAGTAGTTTTTCATCTGGTATCTCACTGCCCTACAAAAGGCATCATGCTACCCACATGGTTACACCAGGGCATTGTTCCTGCTGCTTCCTATATATCCTCTGATCTCTCACAGGCAGTGCCCTTGGTGCTTTTAATGGTTGGGTTCTGACTGCTGAGTCCAAAAGGTTCCCCAAACGACGTTTTCTGAAGCTACTCTGGATGTGGAAATATAGGTGCTTCTAGCACTGGTGATCCAAAGAGGAAAGATGAGGTATACGCCTGTCTTTATGAGTTCAGTTCCTGAGTTGGTGTAAGTATTCAGTCATTGCTTTTTGAAGTGTCTTGCATATGGTACCCCCTTCAGATTAGCAAGTGAATCCAGATTGCCAAAGGGTCCTAACTGAACCTGACCCCTTGGAAGATTTTAATGTCTTTGTGCTCTAACTTTACCACCTTGGACTGGGCCCTTGGTTCAAAGTTGGTATTACCATTCCATTCCATACAGAACCTTCAAGCCTTTTGCTTCTTTCTTCAAAACAATGACATTGTCAAATTTTGTATTTTATTCTTTGAAATATAAGGCCCTGAGAGCAAGGACAGGATATCTTCTTTCTTACTATAGACATAGGGGCACAAGGAAGGGAAGGAGGAATTGATAAAGGATGGTTTGGTCTGTCTATGTGGGAGGCCATTTGGGAGGCCATTCTCACTCAACATTTGGGTAAGGGTCAGAGCTCACCAAGGCCTTGACAGGAGAAGTCTTGCCTTCTAGAATGAATGGATCTGTGCAGATTTAAAGAGAATGGCAAGGCAGATGTGGCCAAGTATTGGTAAATTCTGTTTGTTATTCTAGAGGAAGTTTTCAATTGATATGGAGTAGAAAGAAATAATTAATGTTGGTTTTATCCCCTTCAGGAATTCTGAACAGGTCTACATCATTTTAAACAAGAACGACATATGAAAATTAGGATTTTACAAAGGATAAATTGCGGAGTGATTATTCCATTTGCAAAAATTGAATTCTTTTCAATAGCCCTAGAGCATTCTTTAAAATGGCTTGATTTCTAAAAATCCAGTTTACATATTCTTTTCAGGATCAAACTGGTTGTAAGAAGAAAAAGTAGTTGAAAATTTTGAAAAGATAGCTGTGAGGAAATATAAAGAACATTTATTTGAGATTGGAATCAAATTCTTAGTGCCTGAGAATTGAGATAAAAATTTTATAAACCTCTTCCTTAGTAAGATGTGGTGGTAGCACTGATTGTGTGTGTGTGTGTGTGTGTGTGTGTGTGTGTGTGTGTGTGTGTGTGTTTGTGGTTTTGCTGAGGGCACATTGTGGTGGTAGCTGTGGTCTTAAGTCATACATGTATAAATACGGTATTGCACTATGCAGAGAATAGGGGCCTGGTAGCCACTTAGGAGAAATAACAGTTCTATTACTTCATTAGTTTTTCAAATTAGTATCACAGACAGCTCCCACTTTTCACCCCTGTGCTTTCTGGAAATAGAATCATAAAGCAGAGAGTTGTAAAATGCCTCCCATTTTCCTTCAGGAGTAATATCTTAATTGAGACTGTGTCTCTGACTATATATTTGAGAAAAAATAAATCATAACTATGACCAACCCTATGTCAGAGGCAAAGATGGAGTAGCCATAACCTTTCATAGTTATTTAAAACAGTAAAATTATACTCTTTTCTATAAAAGGGACATAAATGTATTATACACATTGATTTTACATGCACTGTAAAGGATATGTTCAGCAAATAAAAAGTTCAACCAAAGTATTTCATAAATTTTTGCAGAACTAGCTATAATGTAAATTCATTAAACGTTTAATTCCCAATAATAGGATTCTTAGTATTTAAGAGGAGCTTTGGGTGCAATTTCTTTGCTCTAGTTCTGTCCCAGGAAGTTTGAGTGAACACTTCTGTTTTCTTTTGATACGCATCCTTGGACCATAACAGCTTGTTCAGTATTCTTCTCCAAAGTAAGATGAACTTCGGCAAGCCACTTGGTCTCTCTGAAATGCTAAAGCTCAGTTTCTTAAATTTGTAAAATGAGGAGAATAAATTAGATGATACTCACACACTTGAGTTTTCTGATTCCTTGACTTTTAGATTATACTTGGTCTGAGGACGCGAGAGTGGTCATTGATGGTGGTGGTGATGAGAATGTCTTCCAGGTCTGTGTCACTCCTTAGACGTTTTTAGGCTAATCGGGGCTGCTGCTGCAGCTCAGCAGTAGTGCAAAAAAAGTCAGCACGAACCACCTAGGGCCTGTGTTAGACTCCATGCTTGGTTGTTACTTTGCCATCACCTGCCTTTACTCTTTGCGTGAATGGCTTGAAAATAACAACCAAGTTATTAGTAGACGTTTTTTCAAAGGTACTTTTAAACTAATTTTGCTTTGTACAAATGTGAAGAAAACCTAGCTATATATTGAAAAATAAGCTACTTATTCATCTTTATAGCCAACTTAAGAACCTACTTTAATTGCATGAAACTCACATGCCTACTCAATGATTAGACTTTTTGTTTTACTTTTTTCTATTTTACACTTGTGATTTTGTGGGCGTTTAGAGTAGATCAGTGAGAAAACAAGTGTTTTTCTTGGGGTGATGTTGTCTTTCATTCACTGATTCTTTTCTCTCTTACTTCATTCATTAGGTATTTATTGAGTACATTCTTCTGGCCAGATAGTATTTTAGACTTTGTGAATAAAACAAAGAAAAAAAATAGGCAAATACCCGACTTTAATAGAAGCTACACTCTACTGGGGACAGGAGGCTGGGAGGGACTAAATAAGCAAATAAATAAATATGAAATATGTCAAGTAGGTGGTAAGTACTATGATGGAAAAATAAGAAGAACAGAGAATGTGAAGGTGGGGAAATTAGGATTTTACATACATATTGTATGTGTATAGGTGTGTGTATGTATAAAATAGTGGTCGCAAAAAGTCCTTTCTAATGGTTAACATTGGAGGAGAGACCTAAATGAAGTGAGGAAGCAGTCCCTGTGTCTATATGGCTGGAGAGTTTTCCCGGTGGAGAAAGGGAAAACACCCAGAGCCTACAGAGATTGTGGGCCTGGAGAAGCACCAAGAAGGCCCGCATGGCTCAAGTAGGCTGAACAGAGTGAGAGCGCCGTCAACACGTGCAGAGTATGTATTAGGTTGATGCAAACGTAACAGCAGTCTTGCCATTTAAAAGTAGTGGCAAAAACCACAATTAATATTTTTAAACATTAGAATTTATGCAAATATAAATTGGTGCTATGGAGTGTAGGGGGAGATTCATCGTAGACCATGGAAAGGAGCTGGGATTTCACTCTGAGTCAGATGGGAGCCACTGGAGAGTTTAGAACAGAGAAGTAACATGATCCAACTTAGTTTCCACTAGGATCACTCTGGACTGTTGCCCATTTGCCCCAAGTATAGCAGAATCCTTTTTGCTTCTCAGGCTCAGTGAGATTCTGTGAATTCAGTTTGGTAAGGTAAATAATTTTTGGCAAACAGATGGTATAGAAAAATGTTACACATACCATTAAATAGGACATTAATTGATCAAATACCTGTATTACAGAAGGAAATAAATAGATGCAAAGTCACCTTTGGTGTACCTTATCAATAACTGTATCCTTATTGATGTTAAAGTAAAAATGAGTGAATCTGCTGCATCTGTGACTTTTCTGAGGCATCCAGAAAGTCCCTGGACTGTCTGTATGTGAATGGGCAGGCCCCTCCCCGAGACAGAGCCTTCTCAGTTGGGTTTGGATAAGAGACACTTCCGATTTATATGTTACTTTTGGTGCTTGTGGAACAATGTCATCAGCTAGTTTGCTTCTCCTTCTGGCCAGAGCCGAGGCACCGCAGGGGTGGGAGCAGGCAAGGGCTGCTGAAATCTCAGAGGACATGCGGTGAGGTCAGAGATAGCAAGGCCAAGCTGGGAAATCTCTTCTTTCACGGCAAGGGTATACTAAGGACACTGCCAATTCTTCCAGTTTTCTTTTTGGAACATTGGGTTCCTGTGTTTGTTTCCTGTTTCCTCCTGCCATAGCATGTGTGGGTACTTAGGAATACATCATAAGTCCTACTCACAGCTTGAACAATTAAAATTTTAAAAAAGGAGTACAACAGTTACAGTAATGTAATATGAAAAGGCTTTTTCTTGACATGCACCTGATTAGAAAATATGCATAGGGCATGTCTCTGCGAGCAAAATCTCCATGCAGCTTTTTATTGAAATCTATTGCACATGCTTGAGATTACACAGTCAAGTTCTACCAAGTTTCAACCTCCCCCATACTTTTTTGGAAGGACCTTTAAGAGCTTCTGGGAAATTATGAAACAAATATTTGAAGTAGGGCAGTCAGGAAGAAAAGTATGATTTATACTGTAAACTGAGGCTGTACAGTTTTGGCATCAGAAAAACTTGGAATTGAATATCTGTTTCACCATACACTAGCTATGTATGACATCTTCTAACTGCTTATCCTCCCTAAGCCTTGGTTTCCTCGTCTCTAAAATGAGGATAATAATACCTGCCTCAAAGAACTGTGCTGAGGATTAAACTTAATAAACCTGGCACAGTTCCTGGTGCATGGAAATAGTAGATAATTGATAGCAGTTATAAAAATATTATTAGTATTGTGCATCCTGAGATGATGTTTGTTTCCACCAAGCTCCATGTCAATTAAGAAATAATTTTATGTTTCTAATTTGTATTTGGTCAAGTTAAATAGAGAAAAAGAAACATTATGAAGAAATAATATTGTACAGTAATTGGTGCCAAAAGAACCCTAAAACAAAAATATATGTCTTGTTATTAATTCCTTAAAACAATGATGTGTAACTGTTCTGCAACAGATTTATTGACTACAGCATTGATTTAGAAATGCTAAACTAATGAAAACCGGCCATCAGTTGTGATAGTGGTCTATCATTTCGAGCTTGAACCATGTGTACTTATTTGGCCTCATTTCAGAATAATAAATTATCTCACACTCATTTCATTTCTTGAATATGTTCTTATGATTTAGGTCAGGAGTTGGACTACATGAGTAGTATCCCTATAATCCATCGTCTGAAATAAGCTATATGATTCCGGGCTATTTTAAGATTGAGAAACTTCAGACATTTTTCAGAAATTACATAAAGGGTTTACAGGGTTTCTCAAGCCTCTAATTTACCTTTTTATGCTCCTGCTTAATTGTTGTTCCATATTAAGGTTTATTTTCCTTTCAAAATAGCTCTGCACAAAGAGAATACGCTGCTAAATACTACTGCAAGGGAATGTTTACAGATGCAAATGACTTCTATTTAGGGAGCTCATGATTAAAATTTGAAAGAATGTGGCACTAGAAAGCATGTGAATAACCTTTGAGAAATCTCACAATAGAACCGAATATGGAATATTTATAATCTAGGATTACAGCTATAAAGCTATGTGTGAATATCTATGTTCAATATGCCACAAAGGACATCAAATTGAAATTTGTTAGTCTAATGTTACTTTTCTTTAATTTAGACAGATCACTATTTTATTATTGTGAAACTGATGTAGAATGCAGTAGAAAACTAGTACACTAGGAATAACTAGCTTTACATTTGCCTGCAACAGGTGAGCCAGGCATTTTCCACCAATCTGTCTTTCTGATAAAGAGATATCTAAATTCTTTCCATCTCTCATAGATGCATTGAGACTGAAACTATTTTTCATTGTTTCATTTTTTTATTGCTCACAGAGCAGGCTGCTAATAAAGTCAGAAAAAAAACTGTAATCATTGGCAGACATAATATTTTCTGTCTACTCCTGTCCAGAGATGTGTTCTTGTTTTAAAGACTAACTTTCTTGAGTCATCAAAGGGATCACTACAAGTTGTGCAACCCATTTTGGTGGAAATCGTGTCTTTAACTCTTATGGGTGTAGTAAACAGTCCTTCTGCTTCCCTGTGGATAGTTCTGGAGACTGGCCTGGTTCAGGCCCTGGCTATACAGGGGAACTAATGAACATGTCATGCGCGTCTTGAGTTTTCCAGTCTCTGGCACAGCTGTGGCACTGCCCCCCCTGCTGCGAGGCACAGCACGCTGGCCATTTGTTGGCAAGTTCATATTTCACACTGCAGGGAATTGAAATGATTGAACAGACAGAAGAAGAGTTTTATTTGCAGTAGCCTATGTATCCCCAGACTCTGATTTGGCATAAAACATCTGCTTCATGATCTGCTTCAAGGCCAGTTCCTTTCCTCCAACAAAGGTTACGACTTCAGGCAAGCTGTGCTTCCACTGGCAGGAGGAAATTTGCCTGAAGACTTGATTTAGTCAGAATCAAAGCATCCTGCCACAGAACTTCTTTTTTCAATTATCTCCGAAGAGGCAGCCAGACTTTAAATGTATCGGTATAATAAATGTAATGAAATAAGGCAGACACTCCTTTCCCCCGTTGCTATCAATGCAAGGTGCGTATACAGTTGTGTATCCACACCTGTGGCCTGTGAAACTTACCTTGCTAACATTCGGCACATCTATCTTGGCAAGAGCACATTGTAGGGATGGCGTTAGATTTCTTGTGGCATGATAAATAAGTGCACGCATTGGTTTTACCTCAGTGTTTACGTCCTTTAGACTGTAAGAGCAAATTGGCATGAGGCTGAAAGTAATTAATACTATTTTTCATAGTGAAGAAGCATCATATAGCCTTTGTTTTGTGGTGTGGCCCTAATTACTAATCATATTAACCCGCATGATTTTCTTATGCATGGTCATTATTTTTTGCTCAAGACAGCCCTCGCTAGCCTTACAGACATATATACAAAATTAAATCTTGCCATTTTATTATGCTAGAGCAATTAGATGGCATCCTTGTAATGAGAAACATGACATCTTCATCACTCTCTTCTATATTTTCATGTTGTTTTAATGCAGACATTCAGCAGAATTGAATACAGCCTTCCTCCTACACACACACACACACACACACACACACACACACACACACCCCTAATTGAATATCTACATATCTCCAAGGAGTCCTGTAGGTGAAACCATGTATTCATCTTTAGTTCTTAGACCACTTTGGTTTAAGAGTAAGAACTGTTGCTTTTATGAAGTGCCTTTTTCTATAAAGTCAAAACCTCACAGCAGTGCACAGAAAGCCGATGGTATAAAGGAGCTAAGTAGAGTCTTTAATAGAGAGAGCTGGGTTGTAAGTGTTTTTGTTCCTACAGAGCAGATAGATTTGGCTCCATCTGTTCCATATTCATAACAAAGGAGCACACTTACAGGAGGGCCAACTTCCCCGGAGCCGCCTGGTAATGATCTTTTCACCCGAATGAAAGCATCTGAACCCAGTGGCTTGGCCCTGCAAAAGCAGCTAGCAGGATTGCCCTTCAGAATCTTGATTTCCTTATAACTCAGGTTGACATAAATTTCCCCAATATATAGAGTGAAAAGACTTTACTGATTTCTCATCCTATAGCCCTATGTGGTTGGAAAGTTCAAAATGTATGTGTTTTACCTTCCCCTCCTGCAACCACAGAAGATTTGTAATTAAATAGAATTTGGAGTATGGGGGAAGTCTGCACTTGAAGTATCTATAAAGGTATCACAGGGGAGAGGCTGTTCTTCAGACTTTTAAGTTGTTTCTATTCAGACTTTTTAATCTTTTTAAAACTAGGGTTAATGAATAGAAATATGAGTTACACCAAATAAGGGAAAACCCCTGTTGAGTTTTGTAATTAGCAAACTTCAAAGCCAATTTCAATTGAGACCTCTTAGATTAAAAAGACAAGTTGACCCAAGAGTTTTCTTCCACTAAGCAGAAGCAAAATAGAATGAATTTTTCCTCAAAATGCCAAGTAATACAATAAATCTTCCTATTTGTATGACATGTAGAGTCAGCATGGAAACATAAATGATTCCTTAAAACTTAAGTTGCACATCAGTATTACTATTATGGCTAATGGATAGAATACTTGTTTTTATATGTTAGCTGCAAAAATTTCTTAAAAAATAGAAACAAAATGTTAAAGGATGGTTATCCCTTTCTCCATTCTGCAAGCTTTTCAAATTCTAGAAGCTCCTAAAAATGCATCATTGATTTATTTACTTTACTTCATGTTAAAGTTATAATTGTAATTTATCAATCTTTTATTATCCATCTGTGCATTATCTGATTGCTAAACTGAGGTTTCTGGCAAATCAAATAGTAAACAAATATCTCAATAAGTTTGCAGCAGTAATAAAGTAGGTGAAGTTTTCATCTAGCTAGCTATGAGATTACTCTGTGCATTAGCAAGAGGAAATATAAAAGGTAATATTCCCAGAGAGTGAAAAACTTAGCAAATCAATCTGTGAAGATCCTAGGTTTCTGGAACACCTTGTTGCCTTTGGTTATTTGTTGTAATATATGGCCCTGAATATTTCTGGCTCATTCAGTTTTCAGTTCATTCACTTATTCACTCCTACCAAAATATTTCCTGGGTACCTACTGTATGCCAACCACTATGTTAGATTTTAGAAACACTGTGATATATTAAAAAACCGTTCCTGCTTCTGGAGCTTATGGCTTAATCAGTAAGATAAACAGTAAACCAGGAAACAAATCTATAACTGCCAGTTACACTAGTAGGGAGCTAGATGCAATGCCAGAGAAACATGGAGATAGCTTTTGATTAGGTGATCATAGGAGGCTTCTCTGAGGAGGCAGCATTTGGTCCAGGACCTGAAACGTCAAGATGACTTTTTGGTACACAGAAGAGTGGTTTTTTTCTATAAAATAAGTTTATTTAAATTTTACATTTACAATTTGATATTTGACTTATTGAAGTTACAATTTTTTAAAAATCTTTCTAAAAATTTGAAATTTAGCCTATTCAGATTAGCTTATACATCTTATTCTATATATAAGGCTAGCAAATGTAAATATTTGGTTTAATTTAAAACATACTAATTCTTACTCTAACAAATTAAATTTTAAAATATGATGAAGCTTTAGTTCTCTCAAATGTTCTAAAACTGTACACGTAAATTATAGATTTTGTCACTGCTAAAAATTCACTTAGTCACAAATCTAAGTCAATGTTTCCATTATATATTTTAAATTAGAATTGCCTGTCTGACCTGTTACTCAGGTTAGCCAAAGTTATCCCACAGTTTAAAAGTATTAAAGTACCACATTCACGATGACTTTTTTTTTTTTTTTTTTTTGAGACAGAGTCTTGCTCTGTCGCCAGGAGCCAGGCTGGAGTGCAGTGGCGCCATCTCGGCTCACTGCAACCTCTGTCTCCTGGGTTCAAGTGATTCTCATGCCTCAGCCTCTTGAATCACTGGGATTATAGGCACCCCCCACCACGCCCGGCTAATTTTTTGCATTTTTTAGTAGAGAAGGAGTTTTGCCAAGTTGGCCAGGCTGGTCTTAAACTCCTGACCTCAGGTGATCCACCTGCCTCAGCCTTCCAAAGTGCTGGGATTACAGACATGAGCCACCACACATGGCAGCATTTATTAACACAGAAGAAATACTTGTTTTATGGTTTTCACTCTTTAAAAAATGTCTATACTTAGTTTTTAAGCTCTGCTGTGGTTGAAAGATAGTTATATCCCTCAGCACAGTTGGGGGGGTTATGTTCTCATGTAACATCTGAGGTGCTTTAACTTGCAGAGAGATTTCTCTAATCTTTATGATTCGAGGAATTCAACAAGGATGATGTCACCCTCTCCTGTGATCAAGATTGTCCAGAGCCACCTTTTATCATTACTTAAGGACACCCATGGTCACCTGGATTCTAACTTCACAATGCTTTTATTCTCTGTTCACTGGGAGCGGCCTGCAACCTGCACCCAAGCTATCGTTTGATTAAATTCTACATATCTTTGAATCTAAAGATGCCCACATTCCTTTCACTTATCTCTTACTTCGTGGGACCCCACACTCTTACAGATATTGAAATGCTACCTTCTTGAACTTCATTTGTCCCTGGCTTTGCCTGATTATTAGATCCGTTTCCAAGATCATTCTACAAGAAGGAGTCAGCAGTGTGGGCGAGGGAGACCTCTAGTTCTAGGACGAGGACCTTTTGTGTTTTCTTAATTTCTTTCACATTTGTCACTACCCCTCTCTTCACTTTTGTGTCCTAATCCTAAATTTTCGTACATATTTGGTCAACAAATCACCTTACAGCTAGACGATTTTTTTTTTGAGGCAGGGTCTCACTCTGTCACCCAGGCTGGAGTGCAGTGGTGCAAACGCAGCTCACTACACCTTTGACCTCCTGAGCTCAAGCCATCCTCCTGCTTCAGCCTTCCAAGTTGCTGGGAACACAGGTACACATCACCATCGCTGGCCAATTTTTTTTATCCTTATTTTTGTAGACACGGTCTCACCACATTGCCTAGGCTGCTCTTGGACTCTCAGGCTCAAGCAATCCTCCTGCCTCAACCTCCCAGAGTGCTGGGATTACAGATGTGAGCCACTGCACCTAGCCTCAACAGATTTTTTTTTAATCTCTATAATAATTCTTCAAATCTTTATTGAACCCCTGTTAGAAACAAAGCAATAGACTCCCCAGAACCAAGAACCCAGGAACGCAACAACTTGGCATGGCTCCTGCCTTTGGGGGGGCTTGCAACTCTAGTAGCAGAGATAAGATGTATTAACCAGCTCTACAACAAAATAAAATGGGTTAACAGAAACAGATCTCTGTGGAAACCTAGAAGAGGATTATTGTGTTGGAGAAATGGGGACGTACCTCAAGTGACCAGAGGGAGCAGGGATTTTGAGAGGCAAAGGAAAGGACATATGAGAAAAGGTGAACTTTCCAGGAGATTCTAGGAGGGAATGTTGCTGGTACAAGCTATCGATGTATGCCAAAGAAGGGAAAAGAGTGGGAGAGATAGAGAGGGACCCCAGGAGGCTGGGACTGCAGTGAGCCCTGTTTACACCACTGCATTCCAGCCTGGGCCACAGAGAAAGACCCTGTCTCAAAAACAAACAAACAAAAAAAGCGAAGGACAACAAGGTTTGGACCAGATTATGGAAAAGGTAAACCCGGCTGCTGTTCTGCAGTATGATGAATGCAAATACACAGCCATTAACTTTTCTGGAAATAATCTGACTCAGAGACAATCGAAGTAAACTAGAATTTAGTCCCTGAGATTGGCTTTCCTTTTCTCCACTCTATCAACATAAAAGCCTTATCAAGGAAAGCATCTTGAGTGTGAAACAAAATGTACAATCCTGGCACGTAAACAACTCCCTCCTTGATAAAATTTCGCCTTCTACAGAGAGAACATTAATTTATTCAGACCTCTAGGATTCCATGTGGAGCCTGCAGCCTAAATGAATGGATATTTCTGTCTAGATACTTGTGCCACCACCAGAAATGATAGACATTGGGGAGAACATGGCTTACTGGTAAGAAATATAATCAAAGAAATTATTGATTTGTGTAAATAGATAATTACCCCATTTTTTATGCCTTTGTTTTGTTTTCTTATTGGAGAAAGTGTCTCAGCCTGTTGCCTGGGCTGGAGTGCAGTGTCACAATCATAGCTCCCCGCAGCCTCAGTCCTGGGCTCAGGTGATCTTTCTGAGTTGGGACTGTAGCACTGCACCTGGCTAACCCAAATAATATACAAAATAATATTAAAGAGTGAAATGAAAACATTTATATATAGCAGCACAATATCTATGAACTGGTATGGGCATGGTGTGGGGTCTATAGCCACCTCTGGGCTGGTTTTCTTTAGTTTTACCACTGTCATGTCTGGGTATACAGTTGCAAAAGCAGTCTCACTACCCAGCCTGGTTTCCTCTCTGCAGGATTTACATCCTTATCTCTGGTCTACTGTCCCTCTAATTTAACAGCATGCTCACATTCTTAACATGGATTGAAAAAAGAGCTCAGAGATCTTAACATATTTTCAAAGGGTACAGGATCTTCCAGTGCCCTTTCTAATTTTCTAAATTCTCTCATCCTCAGTGCACATCCTCACATAAATATCTTCATCACCACCCTCACCCTCCAACACACACAGAACAGCAAATCAAACTGTGGTAGAATCTGGTTCTTAAAACTTAGGCTAGAAGGGATCACACTTAATTTCCCTTGTTTTTCTTATGACTCTTAAGTAGCTTTTAATCACCACTATCCACACCTGAGCCCCTCCTTCTCCATAGTTATACTCAGAACTCATGACCTCAGAAGCCCCTGCTGGGTGCCCCCTGCTTAGGCACATCCCCATGCAGAGGCCCCAGCAACACAGAGCTGATGCTATCAATCTGCAGAGTAGTGAAACAACATTCTCCATCTGTAAGGATCACCTGAGTTTCTAAGTTCACTGTAAAATTGTACTGCCCCTCTAGAACAGGTTATACTTAAAATTTGTTTTAGAGAAAACGAAGCTAACGAAGAAACTGAGGCAGTCAAAAAGAGTGAACCAGGGAGAAAGAGAATCGTTATGCATACACTCAAGCTGCTAAGCCATGTTCCTTAAAAGAACCCTCACAGAGGAGAATAATAATGAAAGGGGTTTTGAAAGGCTCACAGAAATATTAACTTTTTTTCTAGGAGCTTCTTTGAATTGTATTAACTTGATGATTTATTAGTGATTTACTGTCATGCTACATTAGTGCTATCTGATAACAACATTGTTTCGGTTAATATCGTACGAATGAGGAATGGGATTTGTGGCTTTGCTTTCACTGCCTACCAGTTAACTGCCACCGTCGAGGGTATCACACGGAGGGGCAAAAGGAGCCTGTGGAGAGGAAATAATATAGTTCTTCTTGTGGGATTCTAGGAATTCTGCCTTTTGTTGGAGTTTTTGTTTTTGTTGTTATTATGGTTATTATGGGGCTTCCATCAGAAGAAGAGGCTTTCTAAGGGATTAATTCTGCCTAGCTGATTTGTTGTTGTTTTGTCTTCTTTTATTTGGCAGACGATACCTCTCTAGTACAGCAGGTTCACCAAAATAACCACAAACAAGAAAGAAAGAACTATATAATATGTATGAGAACTACATAACATATATATTTCACATATATTATGTATAAAAACTATATAATATATATATAATAAGAAACTGAACTATATTTCTTCATGTTAAGGAGTTTCTTAGACAATTGCAATGATACCTAAATGTTACCTTGCTTTGTGTGTCTATGTAGACTATATTTCTCTATTCACATGACTGACGGAGGTAAAGTTTACATTCAGATTGTGAGATTTATTTAAAACTGTCTTAAATTTTCCTTAGAAAGAGCCAGAAATGGGCCAGACACAGTGGCTCACATCTGTAATCCCAGCACTTTGGGAGGCTGAGGCGGGTGGATCAGTTGAGGTCAGGAGTTCGAGACCAGCCTGACCAATATGGTGAAACCCCTTTTCCACTAAAAATACAAAAATTAGCCAGGAGTGCAGGCACGCACTAGTAATCCCAGCTATCTGAGAGGCTGAGACAGGAGAATCACTTGAATCTGGTAGGTGGAGGTTGCAGTGAGCCAACATGGCACCACTGCACTCCAGGCTGAGGGACAGAGTGAGATGCTGCCTCAAAAAAAAAAAAAAAAAAAAAAAAAAAAAAAAGAGGAAGAACTGGAAATGCTTCTTATAAGGGGATATTTTAAAGTCACTCTCCAAAATCCAGGTTGTTTTTGGCCCTTACCTGAATAGATATCAAACTGTACGAGGCAAATCATCCTCTTATAAGCATTAGAAATAAAGTTTGTTGTCACTGAGCTTTTAAAAGCAAGTAAAAGTGTGCTCATACTTCAGATAAATATATACAAAAAGCATGATAATGTCCTATTTGAGTATTCCTAGAAATGAGTAGAAACTTGTCCTCAGCCATTCACTTGAGGTCGCTAAGAAAAAGTAATTGATCTACTGAGACTTACCTGCTAGAATTTAAATAATACTTAAGTTAGTTATTAGCAGTGAGAACTTTGCCTTAAGGGGGCAGAGAGATGGGAGGGGAGGGAAATTGGGTAGGATGGGTGGTGCTTCCCATTTCTCTTCTGTCTGTGGCTGCACAGCTGGAACTGATTTTACCTCCTTTGTCCCGAACTTTAATTATTTGTTCCCTGTTACAGTTCCCTGGTGTTAAAACCAAGTTTTAACTTGCAGAATATGTTTTTCTACCCTTCTTGTTATGTGGTGGGAAACACATCTCTTTTTCTAGTTTTTAAAAGAAACATCCCCAGAGTCATATCAAAGTTTCAACATTTACATGATATTCTTAATTTCTCCAAGGCCTCTATCTTTACTTAGTGACCTCCTTTCCAAATTTTATGTCTTGGGCTCTGACCTTAACCTGCCAATGATTTAAGTCTTGAGACGCAGTGGGCTGCAAGGGAAGAAACGTGTTGGCAAATTTAGCAGCTCCTGGGGTTGCACGATGGATGCAAACTTGGTAAACTAGGGCCATGAGCAAGTCATTAAAACACGTGACTTTTAAATCCCAAAAGTTAGAATGGGTGAGATGTATTTCATCATAACACATGATGTTATTCTCTATATGAAAATTAAGTATTGCATGGTGCTTTTAAAAAAGGGCTCATAGCCAGTTGCAAATTGTTGCTCTAGTATTCTTCCCTAAGAAGAGGGCTAACTTTTGTTTTAAGAAGTTTTTGGTGGGTCTGGTAACCATTTTCCAAGTCCATATGGCTTTGGTTAATCTCTATTCTGTTCCCACCACTTCTGTTTCCCTGCTCCACTCATATACACAAAACGGATTTTATTGATTCATCAAATTCTAGGAGATATTTCCAGTAGTACTATGTATTTAAATGGGCTTTACTTTTTCAGCATTTATTGAGAAAGGAATATTAATGCTTAATTCCACCATCACCTACCTAACTTGCACATATTTGTGTTGTATGTTGAACCACATGAAGAACCTACAGGGGAATAAACTGGGCTGTGCTAACAGGTAATAGCCTATCTTTTCTTTTGACTTGCACAAATTGAGAAATATTGCCTGTGGCAAACATAATGGAAAACTGCATTTTTAATGCTCACACACACTCATTTCTTTAAAAAGAAAGTGGCTGAATATTCTTAAAAATAAAACTTCCCAAAGTACCCAGATTGGCATGGGACACAGAAAAGGAGAGGATTTTTGGCTTTCAGAATAAAGATTTGAAGCTGAATCAGGTTAGGCAGAGATGTTAAGGTTGACTGATGAGTACAGTGTTGGGCCTGAAAATGCGAAAGAAATATAATATTTTACTCCTTTTCTGCCAAACCTTTGGTTCTTCCTAAAGAAAAATGGTTGTGACCTTGATGATCAGGGAACTTTTGAGTTGTATGAAGTCTCATAATCTTTGTATTTAATTTGATGGCCTGTGTAGAAGTTAACTAATAGGAGTTTTTTGATGGTAAAAGAACTTTTAACTTATTTTAAAATCCTTTCATTTCAGATATTTTTAAATACCACCTTTCCATTCTATTTCTCCTGTTTGAAGAAAGGCATTCTCCTTAAGAATTAAGTTCACATTTATATGAGTTGTCATTTCAGTTTACCCAGCAGTTTAGAGTTAAAATGAGACGTCATGCTAATTGCAAAGAACAGAACAGGTTGACTGCATTAGCAAAAGCAAACTAAGTTGCATGGGAAGGAAAATGAAAATCACTTTCTAAATGCTGGAGTGAGAACATTTAAATTGATATGTCTTGTCGTATTTCTTCAATAGCAGCTTATATTACCTCTCTTCAAGGCGTATTTTAAGTGGACTTGTAAGGGTAGCTTGAATGTAAACTAGTAAGGGACCCAGTTGTTGAGGCGTGGCAGCAGAATCAGGAGTGTGCCGCTCTGTGGGAGCAAGGCCATGCTGTCCATGAGCAGAGCATGCTGCAGTGTCTTAGTCCTTCAGTCAAAAGTCGGCTTTAAGCCTTTCATTACACAGTGAGTGCACAGCATTGTATCGGTTAACTCTTGATTAAGAAATTACCCCCACATTTTGTGACTAATACAACGTTAATGATTCCACAGTTTCTGTGGATCAGGAATCCAGGTGCAGGTTAGCCGGATCCTTTGAGTCTCTCCCAAGGCAATGGTCATCTCAAGGCTCAGTGAAAGGATTCACTTTCCAGCTCACTCACCCGACTGTTAGCCAAGTCAGTTCCTTGCAGATTGTTGAGCTATAACATCAGTTCCTTGTACCTCTTGGCTGGATGTCTCCCTTAGTTTCTTGGTACATATTTCTCTCCACTGGAAATCTCACAGTATGGTACCTTGCTTCATAAGCAAGAGAGAGAGTGTGTTCACTAGAAGTAAGGCACAGTCTTTTGTAACATGATCAAAATGACAACCCATCACTTTTGCTGTGTTCTACTCATTAGAAGCAAGTTAATAGGTTCAGCCCCCTCTCAAGGGGTGGGGGATTATACAAAGGCCTGCCTACAGGAAAGTGGGGATCATTGGGAGCCATGTCAGAAGCTGCCTGCCACAAGCATGATGGCAGTACCTGAAGGGATGTGTTCTCTGCTATGTCTGAATGATAGACCTATGGTGAATTGTGGTGTGAATGTTACATAGATTTGTAATACTAAATATAACTTTCAGAACTACTGATTTGGAGGCACTGAATATGGTCACCTTTCTCTACCAAATTGGCTAAGTGCTGAGTCATGCTCACCTGAACCCCAGGAAACCAAGATTTTTGGGAAGGCTGAAGTTAGAGCCCCTGTCTGAGGTCATGGAGCAGAGAAAAAGGAAGGGGCCCTCGTGGCCTTATTAGCATGGTACCGTAAACACAGAGAACCAAAGAGTCTCTAGCTTGTATTTCATTATGTGTTATAAGGTTTTGATTGGTACTTTGCAGCTCATTTGGGGGAAGGGACTCTATGGATTGATTTGTAAAGTTGCTATTAAGATAATGGAATGGCGGGTTGTGCTTGTTTTAATTGTCCCCATGTCCCTACTCCTAACCTTCTGACTCCAGATATACAGTTTAAGCAGTGAACTGTTTAAATGGATGTGAATTTGCATTCTGTGGCAACTGTTTAAGACATTTCTCATTTTAAGTAGAAAAATTCTATTAGAAATTCCATGTATCTTTCGAGGAAGATTTCAGGTCTAGATTTTTTTCAGCTGTTTGCAAGTCAGTGCATCTTTTTGGTGCCAAAGCTCTGATTTGGAAATTTAGGGATAAAATGTCTTCTGTCCCAGTTGCTGCTGGTTAGCTTCTGGAGGACCTGGGAAGCCTCTGATAAACGTGTCTGGGGCGCACTCTTTCTCCCTGCCCAAAGCTTTGCTGGCTCTTCACATAAACCTTGGTTGTTACATGGGTCCCTCCAGCCACCCTGAACTGTGGTTCATATTTATGTCCCAGCTTGAAGAAGCACACCACAAAGGCAGGGACAGTTTGAAATCTTATATATCTTCTTCGCATACATAGCACCTAATAAAGAAGCTGGTGCATAGTAGGCATTTTATTGTATTTATTTAATTTTGATACAGAGTCTAGCTCTGTGGCTAAGCTGGAGTTCAGTGGCTCAGTCTCAGCTCACTGCAACCTCTGCCTCCTGGGCTCAAGAAATTCTCATGCCTCTCGAGTAGCTGGGATTTACAAGTGTGCACCACCGAGTCTGGCTAATTTTTGTATTTTTAGTAGAGACAGGTTTTTTGCCAAGTTGGCCAGGCTGGACTCGAACTCCTAGCCTCACTCAAGTGATCTACCAGCCTCAGCCTCCCACAGTGTTGGGATTACTGGCATGAACCACTGCACCCAGCCCATAGTAGGCATTTTAAAAGCATTTGAAATGATACATAAAGCTGCAGTAATATGTAATGCATTTTTATAATTATTCACTATCAACTTTCGATGTTGACTGTTTTCTAAGGAAAGCAGTACAAGAAGTTGTATAGACAGAGAATATAAATTATGTATATACAAATAGTTACATATTTACTTTTAACTAATATAAAGTTGGTCATGATAAAGTGATGTATCTCTCGAACCATAAGGGTTAATACTACCTACCTCCTGACAAAAGCTAGGCATGTTTTAAGATTTTACTCCCTCATTTCCATCCTCAGCTTTATCTATTGCTCATAAGTTGATCCTGAGATTTTTCTTTGTAAGTTTATTAGTGGGAGTATTATATGTTTCAATTCCTCTGTTATGTTTTGTTTTTAGTGCTCAGTCCTCTGCTTTTTGTTTACTTGTGATTAGTAATGCACTTTTGTATTACCTTATATATTCAGATATTACTAATAATTAATCATCTGTGTTTTTAAGTTGGTGTAAAAGCATCTTACATTTGTCAGCCAAGAAGTGTGGAGTGAAAGAATGTTGAGCATAACATAGAGGACATCCACACTCTCACTTTATTAAACTTTTCATTTAAAAAATGGAGTTTTGCTACTATATGGAAAAGGTTTTTATCTTTTTGGATTTTGTTTTTGTTTTACAAAGTGATAAATAAGAAACCCAGGTTATACTGACCTAGTAAGGCGCACATCTTAGGTTAGCGCTAAGGAGTTTGCTCCTTGAGCTCAGGCTAGAGATGACAGTGTCAGTCCATGGCATGCAATCTGTGCTGTGTACTCACATATCACATGGTATGCTAATATTCTTTGTTCATAAATTTTTCTAAAGATTAGAGCATAATAGTCAAACAGTATCACAAAGCATCAGTCACATTTCCTGATGATAGGAGATGAGGAAGTAATAGGGCAGGTTGTTAGGGAAGAGAGGTTTTTATTTTATGTATCATGTAAATACAAATGCATTTGATATTTTTAATTCACAGAAGCATGTAGCACATCCAGTGACTAAGGCTGAAGTTCCTCCTTGAGAGCTCGTGAGAGAATTCTCAGGTTTTTTCCTGGATGGCTTATCATTTGCTGTTTAGTTATTCCCATGTTCTCTACAATAATTTTCATGTCCTGGATTTATTTCTCCTAAGTAAAAATCTGAAAGACCTGTACTAAATCCAAGAAGTTCCTCATTAAAACAGTTAAGCATTTGATTCTGTCTTCAGCCTGTTTATTTAGGAGTATCATCTGTAAAGTCAGTTATTTGCATGTAGCAAATCAAATTCACGAGGCTCGAAGTGAGTTCATCTCAGCTTAGAAATTCATAGAACAGCAGTGTGAACTTCCATGTGTCACTTTTTCACACTAACTCTCATGAATAAGACATATACTCCCTCAAGAACCCATGGTTTTCCTAATGAATTGGAGTCACCTGTGAGTGCTGTATTTGTGACATGCACATTTGCAGTTGAGGTCCACAGGAAGGACACCATTTCCTGGATCAAACCACAGAGTGCAAATATTGTGCCCTAAATAACACACTAGTTACTGTAAATGTCAGTAGAGGGAGTTTTTCTGACTTTGATTTAATGAAAGCCTACAGCAAAGCCAGCTGTTAGCACTTCTTAACTGCTTGTCAGAGCAACCAGGGGAGATAGAGAGGACCAAAAACACTTTTTCTTTATACTTTTGTTTTAAAATTAAAGTAGTTTTCAACAGGTGTTGAATAGGGACACTAGGGACCCTATACTGCTTGACATTGTTTAGTTGGCGAATTTAGAAGCTCTCCTCCAGGAGGGTTACTTGGATCCAGAATTACGTAAGGAGATTGTGTAAAATTTGTTTTGAAGTTTGTGTATTGAATCCTCTCACCTGCAAAAGTAGCATTTTTGTGTTCTGGACTCCCCATGAGGAATAATTTAAAAATTAAAAGAGAGAGAAGACACACTAAATGCTGGTCCCTCTCTTTGTCACTTTGGGTATTGCCAAACTAATTGTAAGCCATATGTGATTTGATTGATGTCATCTGCTTTTTCTGAACAAAGAAACCACTTGAAGCAAACAATAGGGAGGAAAGTATGTGACGCTTCTTTCTGTAATTTTTGTCATTTCTAGAATGCATTAGTAAATACATGTGGTTTTTAAGGGCCTTAGTGCCCTTGGAAATTCCTTTGACATTTTGCTGTGGATACAGAGGGGAGATAATCTTTCAACCGTAGGGAAAGTTTACAGTCTTATTATCTTGAAGAGGAGAAGAAAGTTTCTTCCTCAAGTGATTTATAACTTGAAACATGCTGTCATGTTTTGGTAAGCCCACTTTATTAATTCCATCCTTCTCTGTGGCAAATTAAAAAAAATATGTACCATTGCAACACAGTACTTTCTCAATAGCATATTGTACTTATAATAGCATGATGGAAGTTACTGGGCTTGGGTTAGTCATATAGAATGTGGAGCCAAGTTCTGAGTAAAACCTCTAATTGAATTACCTGCAAAGGCACTGACAGACAAGCTTTCAGGACCCACAAAGCTCTGCTTTTGCCAGCAGAAGCAGATCACGTTTAAGTCTGCCTTGTAACCCTCTGTTACTGGTTCGGGCCGGCACTTTCACCTTAGGCCTCCGTTGGGCTGCTTTTCCTGCAGCAGAGGAGTGGCTCTGTGAAAGCAGGAGAGCTCACACATTAGCCTCTCGATTTAGAGAAAATTGATAACAGATCAAGTTAAACAGAAAAGCCTTTGAAATAAAAATCCAAAGTATTTCTTCACAGATTACTCACATTCTTGCATGATTCTTTTATTGCATTGAAAAGAGAAGGTCGGGATATGAAAGTAGCTTTTCTATAGCAGTGAGACCTGAAATGTACTGTTTGTTTTAATTGGGGGGAAGAATTAGAGAAAGTTCCTAATTGTTCAAGTCAGGAAAGAATTTATTGTCGACCATTTCTATGTGAAAATGAAGAGTAATATGTGGTTGTTTTCTTCTTTCTCTCCTGCTCTCTCTCTCTGTGGTATCCACAGCCTCTGCAATCCCAGATAATGGAAGAAGGTCCTGTCTAAAGCTCAAAGTCTTTGTGAGACCAACAAGTAAGTCCCCTAAAATGAGCTTCAGAGGGTGGCTTCATTGCGCATGCTTTATTGTGTGGTCTGGTTCACAGCGGTAAAACTTTTTTTACTGTTAAATCTTGTGTGGTATCTGTTTTGTATATCAACATTCATATTTTAGTTTTCATCATATTTTTTCTCATTCTTCATGATGCTTTTACTTAAGTACACAGCAGTTGCTAACTTGTTGTTTCTTAGACTGTTGTACCTGCAGAACAAATGGGAACAATACTGGCATTTGGAACATGCCATTGATTGTAAAACAATCTTTACATAACTAAAAGAAAAAAAAGGAGAGAAAGAAAAAAAAGAAAGCAATGGGAGTTTAAGGGTGTCTTCACTAACATATTTGGCTGTTATCTCTATTTTTGTTATAGATAGCTGTATGAAAACTATAGGTGTTCATGATCGTGTTTTCGATGTTAACGACAAAGTAGAAAATTCATTAGAACCAGCAGGTTAGTATGCTTAGAGAATCTCTTTTAACAAATGCATCTATTTCTCTGGTGCTTCAGTATTTTTTTCCTTTCTTCCTCTCTGCATGTTTGCATGTTATAGTTGTTCTGCTTTTGCTCATTGCTAGTGATGCTAATATGACTTATATTCTACCTCATTCCTCCAGTATCTTTGTGTAATGCATGTTAGATAAAACAAAACTTTTCTTTTTTGGAATGGGTTTGAGCTAATGCGGTATCTTAATATAGAAGCCCCATCAGAATGCTAAAATCTCACTGCCTTTTACCATATCCTCAGAGCATGCTGGTGAATCACTGTGAATATTAAAGAATCTGTTTTCATATAAGACAGATAACATTTCTATTGTATATGTTTATAAAATTTTCTTTTTTATCTCCAAATCTGTAGATAAAAGTAATAAGACTAGTGCACAAAATAGAAACTAATTCAACATATTTAGTTTTCTCTAGAAATTTACATGCAGCATTGAACTGACCCAAGGAACTTTATTTTATTTCAATATTATTTTTGCTATTGTCAATAGTCATTGGTCTGGAGAAGTATAATCACATTGCCACCACAAACTCACACATCTCTTGCTGCTACAGATGTACCAGTAGCCTGTCGAGCCAAATGTGATCCTTGATTACTGAGGCAAAATAAGTTTGAAGGATAAATAAAATATTTCTACTATTGACTTCCACACTCCCAACGTTTCCCACAACTAAAAAAAAATGAAACCCACAAAAGCACTCATTGAGACATTTAGTCTGTCATATACTATGGATAATAAAAACCTGAAGGGCCGGGCATGGTGGCTCACAGCTGTAATCCCAGCACTTTGGGAGGCCGAGGCAGGTGGAGATTGAGACCATCCTGGCTAACACAGTGAAACTCCGTCTCTACTAAGAATACAAAAACTTATCCGGGTGTGGTGGCACACACCTGTAGTCCCAGCTACGTAGGAG